>NW_023495783.1:0-133963 GCF_904425465.1 Colossoma macropomum
CTGTTACTTCATTCATTTGTTCTTTGCATATTAAAATTTTATGTCTTGCTAATCATTATAGATTAATTCCCAATTAAAATAATGATTGATAACAACAACAACAACAACACAACAACAACAACAATAATAATAATAGTAATATTCTTAGAAATATTAATAAATAGATAATAATAAATAATAATAAGTTAGAAATCATAGTCAGAAGCACCACTAAATACTGTCCATTTCTGTTTTTCTGTCTGAATATGCAAATTTAAAAATATATGATTGTTAAACTAGTACATACACTAATACATCAATCAAAATGAATTATCATCTATATTTACTTTTCTTTCAGACACATTATGGACCTACTTTCATCCCGGTTCTATTGCAATCATTGTACTCAATGGAATACTACTCATACTTCTCATTGTTGTAAGTAGATCAACTTAATAGACTCTAAATTACTTAATTGACATTCACGTATGTAATGGAAAAACAAAATATTATGCTAAATATTACAATAGCAGAATACTGGTTAGTTCTTTGTATACATCCTGTAAGACAGATACATCCTGCAGAGGCTAGAAATATATTGCCTACATTTTTTTTATTTCACAAAAGTAGAACAGATCTATAAATTTGCTGGTCATTTTTCATTGCCATGAAGAAATGAAAATGTGAATGATCCATTGTTGTTCATGTTCAATAGACTAAATAGCAGCACAAGCATTTATTGCAAAGATCATTAGCTGTTTATGATTAGGACAGAAAGTGAAGAAAAGCCAGATGTTTTGATCTTTTTTCAGCATTCACATGTAGAAACTGTACATCATGTTTAGATGTGCATCACACAAAGAGCAGATTTTCTGCCACTTCATCCAGATAAAGCAATCAGAACACGTATTTCACTTAGTTTGTGACAGTGAATGTTTACTGTCCCAACTGGATAATGTGGGGTTTATGTACATTTACCAAATTACCAAATCTGTAGTCACATCACTTGATTTTGGGGGTTGACCTTAATTGTGTGATGGACCCAGTTCTAGATAGCAGTTCTAGATAGCTGTTACTTTTTTCTTGACAGAGGTCTTCTTGCTTGTGTACAAAATGTAGAGTACTCAGCCATCATAGAATCTGATTATGCACTTTTGTTTTACTCTCTACCAATTGTATAGATCACCTTCTGTGGCAGTTTAACTCCACATTATTGTCAGATCTGTGAGTGAATATCAACCTCAAATGAAAACTTTTTTAAATCAGACCTATCAGATGAGGCTTTCCCTTCTCTGGGAGACTCTTAAGGTCGTTCTTAGAGGCTAAATAATATCATATTCTGCACATCTAAACTCCAACAGCTTACTTAATCTATAATAGAAATTGATTAAGAATATTCTGTGTCTCCCACAGCTGAGCTTTATAAAGAAAGAGTAGCACTCCAGACTCAATATAATCTACTGTCAACACATCAGGCTGAACAACTTTTTCTCCATTCCCGAAACTTTTTCTATGAGCACAGGGAAAAGGCTGGCAGGCTCTTAGCCCATCAGGTGATTGAACCAAACCTTTCAGATAAAAGAAGTCAGTCATACATGTGATTTCTGTGATGCAGAGTGGTAAATCTCTGGGTCTTGAAGGGTTCCCAATTGAATTCTACAAGAAATTTTCCACCAAATTAGCTCCCATGTTGCTTAATATGTTCAAACATTCTTTGGTACATGGCCAGTTGCCTCAGTCCCTCACAGAAGCATCAATCACACTCTTACTGAAACCTGTCAAAGATGTAGCTAAATGTAGTCCGTATCACCCTATTTCTCTGTTAAATGTGGATGTTAATTTTTTTTTCCAAATTTTGTTTCGGCCAATCATTTGTGTTTTTTGGAAAATATAATGTCAACTGATCAAACGGGTGTCACTTTTGCTATGAGGAAATTTGGTCTTAGTAACAATTTTATTGCATAGGTACGACTCCTATACTCCTCCCCTAAAGCTTCAGTTATCACAAATAAGATGCGGTCACAGAGTTTCAACCTATTAAGGGGCACAAGGCAAGGCTGTCCCTTAAGTCCTCTCCTTTTCAGTCTTGCAATAGAACCTCTACCTTTAATGCTCCTACATTCCAGGGTATATCTCTATTATCTCTGATAATGCTTTTCCATTTCACCTAACACATTAATATCACTTCCCATTTTGCCTTCCCATTTTCTTATGCACGTCTTTTTTAAACCGTTCGATTGTCACACCTTCAGACTTGGCTGAGCCTACAGCCAACTGTGCTGCTCAGGACTACATTTCCCAGAACACCTCGCTTCAACACATGTCTCAGGACTCTCACTGATCCACCTATCAGGATTCAAGTCTTGCCCTTTTGTCCTCTTCTGATTTTCAACCTTCTGCTTGTGTTTACTGACTGTGAGAATTGCTTACTGGATAAAGACTCCAGACAATGATTGGTGCAAGGTACAGTCAAGCAGCGAGCAAGCTGTTAGTAAAGAGAAAATTTGGTTTATATACGCAGTAGCTATGGCCAACAACAGCTGGAAAAGAAAAGCACCACAACTTGTGCAAAAGCAGTATCTCAGAGCTCAGAAGTAAAAGTTTCACTAATGGGAAGCATTCTGACCATTTGATCGCAAGCAGCTAAGCTTAGCTACTTAGCTCTGAGCAGGGATGAAGCACTGTATAACAATAGAGGAGGATGAGGGCAAGAGCACAGGGGAGCACTCACTGGGGGTGAGTCATACTGCCCAGAGTTGCTATGAGATAGCAGTAGTGATGAAGGATGAGCCAGTGTGGTGCCCAAGCTTGGAGGCAACAGCTAGCTTGGAGGCTAGCCACCATTGTGCACCGTCCCCAAATTATATGAACTCATCTGGAATTCCGGGTGCATATGTAAATAGAGATGGCAGCATCCAGAAGCCACATTTAGCAATAAGCTTTAAGACCCCAAAATACTCCAGTAAAGCGAACCTGAAGGCTTTTCATGCAACATTTGACCTGGTAGCCTGGTAGTTATGTGAGTGATCTGATGAACAAAAAGCCCTGCAGGATACTTTGTCTGACCGATGATGCGTTAGCTTGCCTGCTGTAGCTAGACCCTAGCGAGAGATCTGTTTACAGTGCATTGGTCAGGGCACTCTGGGGAGATTTTGAACAGTGTTTCTAGTCCAGGCTCCTTCGCAGCCAGCATGCATGCAGGGCTGACCGAACTGATCTGAATGCTGGCCGCAACCGCAGCCACACAGCCAGTGCCACAGGGCCACCAGTGCTGTATGTGCAGCTGACCAGGACATCTCGCTGGGACTTGTCTATTGGGGTTTGCTGTGAGGAGGCAGAATGAAGAATACACTGAAAAGAACACCTTGCCTACAGTAAAGCATGGTAGTGGCTCGGTGATGGTCTGGGGCTGCTTTGCTGCCTCTGGCACTGGAAACCTACAGCATGTGGAGGGCAAGATGGATGCAATAAAGTATCAGGAAATCCTAGTAGAAAGCATCAAGCCTTCTGTGAGAAAGCTGAAGCTTGGGCATCATCGGAGCTTCCAACAGCATAACAGCAAAAGGGAGCTCTACTAAGTATTAAAGACGCTTGTCATGAAGGGGTTGAATAGTTCTGAGACTGCAGTAGTCATTTAAAATGGCATTTTGTGTTGAATTTTGAGAAACCACTTGTTATTTTAGTGTTGAGACATTTAAATTGTTTTTATTCCATTGGTTTATTGCAAACAGCTGAACGTTTGTACATTTTGTTGTATCCTGCGCTCTTGTTAATGTGTACATAATCAGTGAGTTTATTCTAAAAAGGAGCTGCCAACTCACAAGAGTGTTATTCCTAACAATAAAAATATTTTATTTCCAGAAAAATAATTATTGCATGTGCAGATACTGTCACATGTTCAGAAAAGATGTTTCACATGTTTATTCTGGTTATTAGTTTAGTTCTACTGCAGCTATTTTCTGGGTTTATTTTGCTAGGGACTCTTATTCAGAGGGTGGAGTCGGTCAGGCCTGTATGAGAATAGGGTTAGGGTTTATCCCTTTTCATATTTCTGCATTTCTTCTGCTGGAAGCAGCCGTTGCAGTGTAACACTGCTTACACTAAAGCAATGACAATGATGATGAGTAGAGCGTGTACAGCTTACTCAAGTGTTTGAGTTTGAAGCAAAAACTTTTTTTTCATTTCTCAGTTTCAGGGGTTTGTCAGCTGACTATGAGCAAAGGAAAAATGAGTTTGTGCAATTAACAAATTAACAAAGGAATAAACTTTGTCATACGACGGAAACCAGCTTTTCACGACTGCTGACCAAAGCTAATGTGCAGTTTGTGCTTTTCTCCCTCAAAAGCTGTCAGCAAGTGCTCAGCAGGGAGTAGATGTTCATTCACTGGAGTCGGTGTTTGTGGAAAACATCTACAGTGGCGCTACGGACTATGATGACCCGGCACGCCCGCCTGCTAGAACGTGTGCATGTCTAGCTTTTTGCCAGCTAGTTTATTGTTAGCAAGCTCTTTCAACATTTCCAGTGAACATGGCTTATCTAGCATTTGGCTATAGTTACTTTTTTACCTATCCATCGATTTATCACTCTGTAGATGTTAGCTGATGCCACTGTACTCAAACAGCTGTGAAAGAATTTTTCCACAAAGCATTTATATCTTTTTTAATCCCACATTGTTGTGTGTTTGGTGTTCTCCAACCATTCTCAAATTCCAATCTTGGCAATGATGAAAAACGATGACAAAGATAAAGTGCCACACCTTTCTGTGGTGAGTTAAAGAGACACAAACGCCTGTATTTCTGAGGTTAAAACTGTCCGTAAGGCAATAGCAGAACTTGTTATACCCAGTGATTATACACGTCCGTTTCTAGTGAAAAAGGCCTACTGTAGACACAGAGATCCCATCCCCTTTGGGGGGAGTGCCCTGGCCTGAGCTAATGCTTGAGCTAGCTGTTAGCCTAATGCGATGGAAGAGATCCAGACTCTTCGGCCGCTAGTCGCTATGCTGAGCTACCCGTCTCTGAGAGGGGGGCATGGAACGCTCTGTTTGTGTAAAAAGTGAGAAAGACGGCCGAGAGTTTGCATCTTCAGGAGTGCCACAGTGTTGGGGGAGAGTCATGCTGCCCGAGAGAATGTGAGAGAGCAGTGGTGGTGTAGGGAGAGCCAGTGTGATGCCCATGCTTGCAGGCCTCAGAACCTAGTCACCATGGCACTTTAGTTCCCGCACCCACGATGTCAGCAAATAATCTGGGTGCAGATACAAACAAAGATGGCAGCGCACATGAACACAGGACTTAATGCTGTGACTTGTGAGAAGTTCCCCCACGCCAAGGAGGAAGACGCGGAGCTGTTTGTGTGTTGCTGTGTAAAGTGCATGGTAAAGAAAGATCCACTGCAGCAGCTTCAGTCACTCCACACCAGCACGCCTCAGGAGAAAAGGCTCCCAGTTTGGTTCAGAGACTTTGTGGTCCTTGGGGTTCTAATGTTTTTACGTGTTTATTTTGGTTATTAGTTTAGTTCTACTGCAGTTATTTTCCGGGTTTATTTTGCTAGGGACTTTTCTTTTGAGGGGCAGAGTTAGCCTGCCAAGCTGTGTTTATGCCTGTACAACAAGGCCGCGGACACAAGGAGTGCAGACGTAGCCAGAGATTCCCCTTTTGGGGAAAGGGCCTCGGCCTGAGCTAATGAGCTAGCAGTTGGCCAAAGCTGTGGCCAATACAGCTGTTAACAAAAGCACAATACATTGTGCATAAACTGTGTGTCTTTCTTTCCTAGCAGTAAATGTTACAATACTGTAGGCTTTATCCAGTTTCTACAGCTTGTGCTCACTGAAAGGCATGCTCTGCCTCTGTCCTGAATGACATGCTGTTATTAATTTTACAGAGTATAGTGATATGGCGGAGTTTGGCAAAACAAAGTAAGTACTCAGTTTTGTAAGTTTCTTCATGAATTAATCAGTTAAATTTAGTACTTTTGCTTCTCGTGAGTTGTTGTGCAATGCAATATCAATTCTTACAAAATTGTATTCATTTTTCAGATAATCCTCTAAATGCTTTTAAGTACCAACCTGTAAACTGACATCTGTTTTCTTTTAGAACAGGACCAGCAGGTAAGAACATGAAACTAATACAAAGCTAGTACATTTTTAAAATACTAAGATATACCATATACTATCGTACCTTTAAAGAGACAATATTGTACCCTAAGGAATAATAATGTACCCTTACCCTTAGGACCTGACCGATGTGCAGGCAAAACAGTAGGTTACCTCTACCCTAACTAGCAAACATGATGTCATCGAGCTGTGACGTCAGCATCAGTGAGTAATTTGGCTCAGAAAATCACCTAAAATCCTGATACTATTGCTCTGTTTTTTGCCCTTCATTTTCCAACAAAGGGATTAAAACAGCGACATGATTCACACATCAGATCATCAACAGACTCTGCCTCACCATCCAGAGTGACTTCATCCACCTGTGCCCATCCATCAGCCAGCAATCCAGCTCCAAAATCACCCACAACCCACTCGCTACTGTTATATTAAATCTTTGCTTTTAGCCTTCAAATTATAAACAAAGGGCTTTCAGTTTACAGTGATTCTGAGTATTAAAGATTATATGATATTAAATATGCAACTCAATTTGTAATTAAAAATAAAGCCTTTGTTGTGTAGAGTTTTAGCACTGAGCATGAATCCAAGAGGACAGAAAATCAATAAAAAAACATGTCTGCCTTATGCTAATTGTTTATTTTTACTCATTATAACCAACAGAATGAATCACCATCAACATTATTGCACTTTCAGCTCACAGACACTCCCGACTAACATTTCTGAAAAGATAGCAACTATTGCACTTGTTTTCAAGATCTCTCTAAAAAAATACACAATTCAGCAGGCGCTTGGTAAATTTTTTATCAGAAATGACCTAAATTCATAAAGATATCAAAATTCTGTTAGCATTTATGTTAAACAATGGCATATCTGAGTAGCCCAGGGTCTCCTGAAAATAACAACATATGGCATGTATGACTGTCACATGTAAATACTGCAACTGTAATTGACCCAAAAATTACCAAACAATCCCTGAAATTTTAGCTTTCTAAGGGCTGATATAATGGTACTAAACATGTACCCCAAAAAAGGTACAATGTTGAATCATTAGGGTACCACCCGAGAGAAGAAACCATTGTGTTCCTTCAGGTGGCAAATTAGTACTTTCAAAACATACAGTTTGCTTTGGGGCATTTAAAAGGCAGAAAAATAAGTAAATAAATAAATAAGGCAGAACTTAAAAAATAGACATCATTTAGAGTAAAATATGAGAGAATGGAAAAGATTTTTGCATTTACATGAGAGCAGCTATTGCAATAAATAGTATGAACAAATAACTACTGAAAAATTAGTAGTTAGCTACTTTGTAGCTACTTTCCCAAAATGTGTAGCTAGCTACAATTTAGCTACTTTTCCAGAAAATGTAGTGGCTACTTTTAAAACATAAAATAACTTGTTTCATGGTTCTTTGGGAAAGAAATTTCACCTGAAACTCTTTACTCCTAGTTAAAACAATATATTTCCAACTGGCCATTAATGTTTACATCCCATAGAAACATGGCAGTATTGAATCTGTCAGAAAATTAACAAAATATAAAAAAGATATGATGATTTTACAAGCAAAAACAAACTTACTGCCAGACAAATGGCTTTAATAATGGACAGTACTGTACATTATTTCCATTTTACTTCTGTTTACTTTTTTCTTTATTACCAATAAAGAAAATTAATAAGCTTAGCTTGGATGCTTTCAGCAGCCCAGAACGCAAAAAGGCATTTGGTTTTGGGCACAACTGCAAGCTATAAACAGCCTTTGCAGACATGAATATTTATGTTGCTCACAGTTATTGTGCTATTTTGTGACACAACTAAATAACTAGCTGGAGAAAGAAACTTCTTTAAGAAAATGGCAGTTTTATTTAAGTTCATACTGAGTGCCAGGTGTGGACGGTATTGTGCATGTGCAAAGCTCTGTAGCATTATTAGCATTATTATTATTATTATTATTATTATTATTATTATTATCAGTGGTAGTACTACTACTAGTAGTAGTAGTAGTAGTAGTAGTAGTAGTATTGTTGTTGTTGTTGTTGTTGTTGTTGTATGAAGACGCTTACATTTTTCTTCACTTGTTTAATCACAACTCTGGTTGATGTGCAGAGCTGTACTTCTGTATGATGAACCACTAGATGGCAGTGATGTCCTAAAGAACTTCCCTTGCTGTAACATAACTAGAGAAGTCAAAGCTTTGGTGACACTTTATTTTGAGTGGTCATTTTTAGATGGAACAAACACCCAACAGACTCTCAGTAACATGTCAAAAACATATGAGGGTTAGGGTTAGGTTTTGGGTTGAGGTTAAGATTAGGGTTAAGATTAGGGCCAGGGTGAGGGTTGGGTTTTAGGTAAGGCTGGGTAAAGTTAGGTTTTGCGTAATGGAAGTAAAATATTAACTATACATATACTTAATGTAAGTAATGTATCAACAGAACATCTACAAGATATTTACTTCAGTGTATTCAGATGCCTCACTTCACTGATATGCTGTTGATGTGTTATTAAGAGTTTATTAATCATCTACAAAGGACCACTCCAAATAAGAGTTAGCAAAGCTAGTTTTCAAATCCATTCTAATGTAATGTACACAAATACAGTCATGGAGGTAACTAGTTATGTTTACTCAGTTCCATGTACTTAAATTTGAAGTGTTTTCATCTGACAAACCTGTTATTAAGATATGTTTGTGGTATAAGATCCACATTCTACTCAGTTCCCCTTCAGACCTTCTCATTTAGTTCCTGGTTCCATTTTTAGACCTAATTTTATTCTGTTCTGTTGATGCTAAATTTTAAACTATTGCTTTCCATTTTAGACCAGGTTCCACAGAAGAGAACAGAGTCAACACTTCAGTTCCTTTGTTGATGGATGCTCCCATTTTCTGGTTACATATGAGCAAGAAAATTTACATCTAAATGTAGAATGATTGTAACCAAATCCTTAATCCTGAGTAGTGAAGCAGAGGGTCAAGCAGGGTAGATCAGCATCTGTGAGAATCAGTGAGAGTCGAACTGCACACTTTACATATATGATTACTCAATATAAATAATAAATTGAATTACACTCTTGTCATTTTTGCTATCCTGCCTGTTATTTACTTAATTAAATCATGTTGTTAATGTCGTTGGAAGTCAGAAAACATTTCTGATGCACCAGGAGTCTGTATGCAGTGGGTTCAAACTCCAGTTCCTCACAATGAAAAAATAGGTATGGGGCTCAAAGGGATCATATTTGTACTACCTTTCTCTAAAACTCAGGGCCATTTATAAGCATGATTATTGTTCCAGCTCCACTCAGTAGTTTTACACAGTACACTGCAGAAAATAATATCTGAGCAAGTGAAACATTCTTAAACGTAGTCATTTTTTATTTTTTTGGCAGCTACTTTGTTTTGACTAATTTCAACACCTTCTTGTGTTAGTTTTTCACCAAGGAGGGTTATTTCAGATTGTCTATATGGACGCTTGCATTTAGCTTTAGACCATTAGCTCTATTTTTGTCCAGTGCCAGTTTCAGTCTCTGATCATGCTCTTTAATTGTCTTGTCCCAAATCAAGATATCAATGTACACTCAAGTGCCTGAGACATTTTCAAAGATCTGCTAAACTGTTTTATGAAACACATCTGGAGAAGAAGCAGGCCCAAACGGTAATCTTTTGAAAGAATACTGGGAGAATGGTGTTTTAAATGTACAGGGTAGTCTGGGACTCTCTTTGTCTAAACAGATTTGGCATAACCCTGAAGAGATGTTTAATTTTGAGAAATATTATCTATCTGCTATGTTACTGAAGATTTCTACCCTTTTTAGCAATAGATAATGTTCAGATTTCACATCTCTGTTCAGCACTTTTGGATACATGCACAACCTTTTTCTCAACAACTACAAGTAAGCGCACTCACTCAGTATGCTCTTCCACTTTCTCTATTATGTCTAGAGCCCTTAGCCTTTGTAGCGTTACCTCAAATTTCTATCTTAGAGCTAGTGGTAACTTTCAGGCAGTGTGTCAATGACTGGTCTATTTCGCATGTTACTGCAGTCTGCGTGCTGCGTAACTCTGTGTGTCAAGTGATACGCAGATCACATGATTGGGGTTCGTGGGGCTCCCGAGTAGCACAGCCATCTAAGCGTTGGCCCTGTCATCAGGAGATTGTGAGCTCGATCCCTGGTGATGCTACAGCCAACTGTGGCCAGGAATCCAAGACAGAACAAATGGTCTCTCTCGCTGGGTGGGTAGGATGGCCCTCCCTTCTCCCCCCATCACTTAGCGGGATGCTAGTCAGCGCAGGCATTTGCCAGCAACTTTGGCCCAGTTGCTGGCTTCACAGGACTCTGAGGAAACCTGTGCTAGCCTTCGCCTTCCAAGCACAGGTAGTATTGTGTGGTTGGGGGAGCTGGAACTGGACATGACTAAATTGGGGAAAAATCTAAATAAATATATCAATAATTAAATGATGTTCATCACGGTGACCAAATGAACACATCTTATCTTTGTAAGAAGGCAACCACCACATATCAGTTCTTATAACAGTTTGTATGAATGATAAAATAATTATTTTAAAACTGTAGGTGTTTTCTGAATACCTACCCTGTTTAATCCTGTTTTACAGCATCTATGTTTATGCTGTGTAATGCAGTTACTTTAATAAACACAATCAGTGTATAGACTATACAGTGGCTGTATGGTCTGTATGAGGATCTCTATGTGCCTGCTACTTATATAATAGAGTGACTGTTTCTGAGGGCTGTCATAGAATCAAGCAGAAGAAAGAAAGAAAGGAAAAAAAGAAAGAACCTTTAATGTTTGACCCCAAAGTGCTTGTAGTTTATTTAGACTGATCCATGTATCTTTTTTGTCAGCGTTGCCTCTTTGCACTGCAGTTGTGGTTCTTTTGCTATCTATAAATGTCACCATTGACAGGAAGTAGATCTAAAAGATCTGCGAGAGGATAAGGCTTCTGATGTCTTTATTGTTTGTGTCTCTTTGGGTAAGCATGTAATCATTCTGTATAATTGTTACTTTCATTTAATGTTTAGAGGTTGTGTAAACTCTGGAGCAGTTCGGGTGGGTAGTGTGTTTGTGAGTGTGAGATACAGTAATCCAGGTTTGGGCCCTGATTCATGACCCCTGGCAGGTTTCTGAAGCTATGGCCGTGCTAGAAAGTGAAAGAGCATATTTCCTTCCTCCAGAAATATAAGCGATCTTCCTCTCTTGTACTCTGGTTGCCAGGTAATCTCTAAACAAAGCTGTGTTATGTGCACAAACTACGAGTCGTCTATGCTTCTTCTGTGTACACCTCACACTACAGTATGAAGATGGAGATTCAGCAGTGCCTCAATGCAACATCAGTTCTCAAGAAGAAACTATTAGTGGATGAGAAATATATGTGTCATTATGAACCAAACTAACAAAAAAGTACTGCAGTTGTAGTACTTTACTGTAGTTTCTGCAGATGAATAAAGATAAAACAAAAGATTATTTTATTTGATAATAGCTATGAGAGGCACAGGCGAGCTGCCTATCTGGATTCAAGGGTCCTAAAATCTGAGGCACTAGCAACCTTGGTGTACTAGTGGACTCTGATCTCAGTTTTTGCAGTCATGTCAAAACATTTACTAAATCAGATTTTTATAACCTTAAACACTGACAAGATCAGAGATTTACTTACTAAACCAGACCCAGGGCAGCTCATCCATGCCTTCATTTCTAGTAGCATTGAACCAGAATCCTGCTAGAGGAACCAAACAAAAAAAAAGTATATAAAAAAAAATGTAACAAATTTTAAAAACTCTCATTTTCTCAATAATTACAAGTGTCTTGTAATAATTACAAGTCTACCCACTCAATAGGCTCTTCCACTTTGTCTAGTATGCCTAGTGCCTTTAGCCTTCATATGTCGGCCTTTAGTTTTTTTTCTCTTAGGAGTAGTGGTACCTTTCTGGCAGTGTGAGTGAATGGTCTATTTGGCTTTTAAAGCTCAATTCTGTGTGTGATTCTGACTTTTCCTATACCTTGAAAAACCTCTGCATAAACATCTGCTACATTTGTCTCATTCTGTGTATCACTTTCAGTTTTCACCTCTTTTGCATGCTTTACCTGACCTAGCGTTTTACAAGTTTATAATCCAATGATAGGAGGCTTGGTACCACAACCCCACCTCAGTTTCCTCAGTACCTCAGATTTCACATCTGCAACTTCCATATCATGACCTACATGCTGTTACCCAACAATAGCTTCTGCACTGGATGACTTCACTTTCACATTGTCTTTACACTCTATGGTATCTAACTTGTTCAGCTCAGCGTCTGAAAGAATGTTGGCCTGTGCTCTGGGGTCTAGTTGGAAGACAATGTATGTTTTGTTTACTGTGTATGTAGCAGTAGATTCCTGCTAAGAGGCAAGTCTGCTAAGATTCTTTGCTTGTTCTCTTTTCCTCTTTGACACAGTAGACCTTTTTCTGCTGTTTATGCTGTCTGCACACCTTTGTAAAGTGGCTCATTATGCCACACTTTTAACATACTTTGCCAAATGCTGGGTTTCCTGTGCTTTTCTCTCAGTCCTAGTCACAACACCCATCACTACTCTGCCACATAACAATGATTTGACAAGGTCTCCAAAATTAGACTTTTGACTCTTTAACTCTTTAACAAATCCATTAATTACTCCATAACATACTGTGACATTGTCTGTGATCCAATATATAGATAGATAGATAGATAGATAGATAGATAGATAGATAGATAGATAGATAGATAGATAGATGGCCCCTGAATCAGTCAACTGTATCATTACTGGTCTGTAAAAGGCTTCATGGTGTAGGACCAGCATATTAGTTTGATATATTGCAGTGATATGAGTCGAGCAGAACTCTCAGGTCATTAGGAACTGGTCAGTTAGTCCTGCCTAAAGTGAGGACTAAAGATGGAGAAGCACCGTTAAGCTACTATGCTGCTCTTAAATGGAATCAGTTGACAAAGAGCATTAGAAGCCCTGACACTAAACATTTTTAAATCCAGGCTGAAAGTGTTTCTATTTGAGCAGCTTTCAGCTCAGTTTAAACACTGTTAGCTCTACTGCAGTTTTTTTAACTGTATCCCTTTCAAATCTATTGTTTATGATAATTTTTAATCACATTTTTAATGTCTACATCTTTTTAAATTTTAATTTGAATATTTTTTTTTCTCATTTTTAAAGCACTTTGAATGAGCCCAGTGTACATAAATTGCTGTATGAATAAACTTCCTTTGTCTTGCCTGTAAATTGTCCCCACTGCCAAGAAGTAGAACTGTAGAACTGAGAGAACTGTGTGTTACAGGATGAGGCTTCTGATGTCCTTTTTTTAGTGCCTCTGTGGGCTGAGTGCTCTTATGAGCTGTGTTTCAGTTCTCATTAATAAACTCTTAGTAGATGTAAAATATGTTTAGTCATTATAAATCAAAGCAACAAAAAAGGACAAAAAACGTTGTATCAATATAGCTTCAAGGCAAGCCAGGGCCTGTTTATTTATATAGCACCATTCATGCACTGCAGTCTTTCAAAGTGCTTTACAAATGATGAAATTCAATTAAAAATTAAAAATTAAATTAGGTTAATAAAGTGGCATTACATGAAAGAAATGCAGTTCCTTTAACAGTTTTTTTAAAGTGTCTAGTTTTGAGGTTCGAATCATCTCGAATCATTTGAAGCTGGTTTACTCTTTTTGGGAGTCCAGTTTGGAGACCATTACAGTAATCAATCCTGCTAGAAATGAAGGCATGGATGAGTTTCTCCAGGTCGGCTTCAGACTGAAAATCTCTGATCTCTGAAATCTCTCAAGTTCAGATAGGTAGCTAGTCTGTGCTTCTCATTGCTAATCCCCAATAAAATGATCCCTGTTTTATCTTTTTTTAACTGCACAAAATTTTGTCTCATTCAGTTAGTGATGTGCTCAGGGCACTTACAAAGTGAATCAAGGGGACCATAATTTTTTGGGGAGAGGGCAGAGTAAATTGGAGTATCATCTGCATAACTGTATTAAGAGATATCCTATAGAATTTTAGTTCTTGGCCAAGAGGAGGCATGTTTTAAATTAATAAATTAAACAAGAGCCACCCAAAAACTGAACCCTGATGGACACCACTCTCTCATTATTTATACATAAAAAAGTAGTTCCTTACTTGATTGTATGTGTAAGGTTTCAAACACGGTCAGACGCTCGCAGATGTAACTTACAGAAAGGGCTTTACTAGTAGAAACAGAGTTCAAAGTCATAGTCGATAACCAGGCAGAGTTCAGATCCGGAAGGCACATGAAAGATACAAAGTTCAGCCAAGGCAAAAATCCAAAAAGGGAAAAGCAGTAGCGTGGTTGTTACAGGCAAGTGGTCATAATCCAAAATCAGAGACAACAGCAACCAAATCCAAAGGGCAGAGCAAAAAGGGCAGAGATGAGAAAACGATAAGCAAAGGTCATACACGAAATACACAACAATGAATAAACGCTCAGTAGGTCACAAACTGGATACAATACTTCGCAACTTTACTAAGCTAAAGCCCGGGCTTATATACTATACTGAGTATATCATATGACACATAATGCAGGTGAATCACATCAATACTCTGGAGAGCTAATAGGAACGCGGTGTCACATGAGACGTCATGTGACTTCCCATAGGATCCTGGGATATTGAGTCCGTTTTAGTCTTATCGCCTACGGGAAGATCAGAAGTCATGTGATCTCCCAAAGGATTCTGGGAGATCGAGTCCGAATCTACAAGGGGTTTCGGAGGCTGTGTGACAGTATGAACCGAACCATTTTAGGACAGTTCCTTAGAGTTCAATCAAGTTCTCAAGTCTGTAAATTGTTTTGGTCGATGGTATCAAAGGCATTGCTGAGATTGAGCAGTAGAACAACATATTTTTTCAGAGTCTGTATTTAAATGAATGTAAATAATAACCTTTACTAGTGCAGTCTCGGTACTATGTTCAGGCCAAAACCCTGACTGAAATTAGTCTAGACAGCTATTTAAGGACAGAAAGCGAGTGAGTTCTTAATTTTCTTAATTATTGTTTTCAATGAAAGGCAGATTTGAAATTCGTCTTTAATTACACAGTTGAGCTGAAACACATTCTTTATAAACTCTAGTAATATGTCAAGACTACAAGTGCATGATTGGAAATGACTCACTGTATGGATTCAAATTTCATTATTGATGTACTTTTGTTAGTTGTCAAGCATAGTGAACACTATTTTGCTGTTGTTAATATTATTGTGGATAATGCTGGAGAAAAAGGATTGTCTAGCCTCATGCAGCCTATCTTTGAAGATCTCTTTGTGGATCTGAGGTTTGGTTTTAGGCCTTCTGTATTCAGCCTTTCTACATTCTCTCATTTGGAGTTGAACTGCAGTAGCAATCCTCGAAGGTGCTTTTTGTTGGCATGACAATTTTTGGGTTGAAGCTATCCAGCAAAGCAGAGTCAGACCGTTTGCATGGTGCAGTGCAGATCTTACTCATGAAAAGTGTAGCTGTGCTGTCATTTATGAACCTTTTCTTAAAGCAAATGTGTCTTGCCTTGGTGTTTACCTGAAGTAACATCCCTGACAGTGGCCGATATGTGAGATAACCACATCCACAGTGTGACCATAATAGTGTGTGCCCCTGGTTTCATGCTGAAAGAGTCATAAATGACTGCACATTGAGCTTGCTGAGTGTGTAACAGAGTCACTTTTAAACGTTTCAGGCTCCTGTTTACTTCATTCTTGCCTACATGAATAATGATCCACTTCACTGTTGTGTATTTGGCCAGTAATGTAGGAAGCATTTCATTCAGTTTGTAAGTTTGAGGAGTGAGTGAAAGTGAATTTCCTGGATGATGAGAATGATGTGCAAATGAGGATGAAATGTGTGAAATAGTTAACGTTATAAGGTACAGGGCTGGTTAAAAAAAACCCAGGCCAGACAACTTAGAGTCTTCACTCAATTGCATTGACAACCAGGCATTTTCAGTTATATCCAATTCCTACAACTAGTTGGGACCACCCCAATCACATGATAAAATCAGTGCTAGGAGAAGGCAAACACATGCTTCCTTCCAGTCATGTGAAGTGCCACCACAGCTTGTTGAACTATTGCTAACGCAACATCATTGAACAGCCGAACATGCTTAGAGGACAGTGCTAACCACCAGTTCTGGTGTTAGCCATAAATTGACCTATAATCATTCTTGCCTCACTTACATGCTCAATGAAATGTGTAACCACCCTGTAATGATTAAAATAACAATTTTGCAGTATGTTTCTGTAGCATGGCATCTGCTACCCTGGGCTCAAGGAGGACGCTGGAGGCAGGGTTCAGTGTTGCAGCAGCCATTTCTTTATTTACCCACAAAATAAACACAACTCAAAACAACTAAACTATGCTGGCCACTTTTCAGGGGCTTAAGCTGGCTAGACTTTTCAGTCTCTCACACTCAAGCTTTCCAGCTCCTCAGTCTCTTGCTGCTGCTTTCTCCCTAAAATTTAGTGACCACGTTTATTGTCTCTGTATTCTGACCCTACTCCCCACATTGTTTACCATTTATTCTGATACCCCAATATACTATGGAGTGTGGTCAAAAAGTTCTGATACTGTGCCTATAACAAGCAAAAACCATACCTGATTTAAATTTGGCCGCCATCCCCTTCAAACTACTGCACTGCTCTCAACACTCCTGCCATGCTTGGAATGCTCCCTGAAAGTCCCGTTATGTAAGCACATCAAGCACCGTCTGTGATTCACACTGAATCCCGGCCACTGTGTCAAAATGGCAACCTTGAATCAGGTTTTGATTGACCTCAGCCTTGACCTTGAATTAAATTTTGAGGAAGATGAAGAAGTAGCAGGGAGCCGAATTCCTGATCGATTATGGAGGTGGAGTAGTGACAATTGTGCAGCCAAAAACTTGCATGTTTTCAGCAAACTGTGAGGGGCACGTGGTCATGATGGAGCACCCAATTACCATCGTGCCACAGCTCAGGTTGTTTGTGCCAAATGTTCTCCCTCAGAATAGTACAGAAGGACTTGACATTGACAGTCTCACCCTGGGGGACAAATTCATTATGCTCAACCATGCAAATGTTGATGAAAATGACAAGCATGCTTTTGGTTGTGCTCCAGACCTTCTGCCCCTCTTGAAATATGAATTCATGTATTGACAGTCTAACACAAATCCCTTTCCTCTAAATGAATCAGAAGGCATGCCGACATGGTAAAAATAGATGTAACGGAAAACAAAAACAAAAATCTGTAGGTATCATTGTCCTGCTCCATTCTGGCCTGGATCTCCCTTATTTCATCCTAGCTCTTCAGTTGAGCCACCAGTATCTTCTTTAACTGTGTCATAAACACAAACATTTCGTAGCAGAAGCATGTGGCACTCAAAGCTATAAATAAAAGTGGTAAACATGCCTCATAACATGTTTTGTCACTCATAACAGCAAGTTCCACATAACCTGAGTTAACTAGGTGTAACACATCACCAGCTAGTATGTTTCTCTGATACCATGTGAATTCAACTGACCAACAATTTACACACAGAAAGCCAACAGTGGTGGTAACAAAGTAACAGAGGGAAAAAAAAAAAAAAGTGATTATATTAATTGAAATTATTTGGGTCCATTTCTGTTCCACTAATGGCCACTAGTGTGTCTGCAGAAAGAGGGTGCAAATACAAATGGAAAACAGAGTTCTATTTCTGGGACATCACCCCCCATGGATTTATTTTTTACATTTCCTTTCGCACCTACATCTCGCATCTACACATCTTAGAATGATATGTAGGTGTGAAAGAGGATACAAATTCAAACTGAAAACAGTCCTATTGCTGGCCTCCACCGCTAGCAACCTTCTTTTCAGTGTTCTTTCTCAGAGAACATAGCAAACCTCCGTAGACCTCACTGTGAAATCATGAAGGTAAGTCTGTGTTTTGTCTAAGTTTATTTAAACAAATTAACCTGGACCAAATAAAATACTGAAGCAGATGTGATAAATAAGTTAAGACTTGATATTGACTATATTCATGATGTTTTTTTAGGATGTCATGCAAGTATAAAAAAAGAAAAACTGTCATTTGAATTTACTTTCTTAATTATACTTCATATGTAAAACACTGAATTTGGCCTGCTACATACATATACACACACACACACACACACACACACACATATATACATATATATATATATATATATATATATATATATATATATATATATATATATATATATATAAAAACAATACTAGTGTGGAAATCCTGTTCTTTGTCTGAAAATGTAATGTAGAAGGTTCTGAGGTTGCCCGGAGGGGCATTAGACTATAGACATTTACTTTAATACTAATAATATATGCATATATAAACCTCAAATCAAGCCTAATTTATTTAGGTTTAGATTTATTTAGACTCAAGAAATATGCATTTTTTTTTCTGAATATTTGCAATACATCTTTGCCATGAAGCAAAAGTGAATAATTATTACACAACGTGAACAGACATAATATAGTATATAATATAATATATCAATAAAACATGCAAATTAACTGAGTGTTGTGACAGTGTAAGATTAAATTTAGTTCATTTTTAGTCCTTCATATTGTTCTGTTCTTGTGTGTGCGTGCGTGCGTGCGTGCGTGCGTGTGTGTGTGTGTGTGTGTGTGTGTGTTTGTCTGCTTGTTTGAAAAAACAACAGAGGTCATCTAAACAAACACACACAAAGAAACGTTTCAGATGTATGAAAGACCACAGAAAGGAACAAAGGTTTACCAGTACAGACTTTCTTTCAGTCTTTTAGCCTTTTGCCCCATCCATCAATGGAATGGTAGCACAGGGAGCACTGCTGACCAGATATTCTTTGGGTGGTGGATCATTCTCAGTGACACGGTAGTGACATGGTACAGTGTGCAGTGCTGGCTGGAATGTAAAGAGTACTGAAAATCCCTACTTAGTTAAAAGTACTGTTACCATGGTAAACACTACAGTATAAGTATTAGTAAAAAATGATCACTCCAGTAAGAGTAAATAAGCGGTTTAATTGAAAACTGCTTGAGTAATAAATAACTTTATTGTATTATCACAGTTACCGCCTGAAAATATTTCACACTGGCTGTGTCCCTGGAACTAATCTGTACAAACAAAACACAAAACTAAAGTCTAACATATTACATGAGAAAAAAGTTTGGAGTGCCGAGATTGAACACCGTGTGCTCCGCTAGTGCACATATACACGTCTGAACTGTGAACTGTGTAAAGACCAACGTTTACACTGAACTACATGCATTTCATGGTTAGATGATTATATAAGCCTTCCTAGTTTTCAATGGACCTGTTTCCAGTAAAGTAGTTTAAAATCCAAGAAAGGCTGTGCATAGTTTGTTAGTGTTTTACCGATGTGTTCTGCTGACACTGACTATGCCACCTTGTTGTTTGGAGTCCAAGTTCAAACGTAACCATTTTTCTTCCAAATATTATTGTGTCATTCTATATCAAAGCTAGTGTAACTCTTTCACCTTCTTTTATGTGTGTGTGTGTGTGTGTGTGTGTGTGTGTGTGTGTGTGTGTGTGTGTGTGTGTGTGTGTGTGTGTGCGCAAAAAAGAGTCAGCTGTGACCCCAAACAGACATTGTATAAATTTCTCTAGGGGATGATTGGAGCACAATATCAGTATAACAATATTGTTTATTTGCAGTTTCCATTAAATGAGTAGAAGCCATGAGGTATAAGCTGATTAAAAAGGATAAGGATAGTTTGTGAGCTGTTGAAGAGGCTCTGGGGTCTCAGGGAAACAGAACATAAGGGTTAATTAATTCTATTTGTTTTGGCTTGACCTTAAAACAAACAAACAAACAAAAAAACAGATCATTTAATTAAGAGCCAAAATAAAAGATAGATTACTCAATTAATTACAGTTACTCAATTAATAACGTTCATTGTTCGTGACAGCCTTACTGCCCGTTAGCTCCCTGAAAGTTAGCTTATGATAATAAATGTCAACATCTACAGACAGTAAACATTACATTCACAACCTTCAAGGATGTGTAGACTGTGTACTGATACCTGTGTAGAACATTTCTACCAGTAAAATCTTTGGCAACAAAAGGAATTTATCCAGTGCTGATTTTCTTTGCTGTGATCTATTCCTCTGAATAGAGGAAGTTAAGTAAGTGACAGTCCAGATGCAGCAACTCTACAGTTTTTCTACAGTCAGACTGAATGTTGATCTGAATATGATAACACAACACTGTAAAATCTACTCGAGTGATGCTCTGGTGTCCCTGTTGGCCCTTTTTGATGTGAGGTAATCTCTGTTTTGCTTTGTAAAGTTTCCACAGCAAAAGAACTTCATACTCCACCACCTGGAGTCCGATCAGATTACTGTTCAACGTTTAAGTGACAGAATTATTGATCATAGTGTTTATAGAGAAAGCTGCACTACTAGATTTCCCATGTCACCCGGCTGTATATCAGCAATTTTATCTATATCAGCAGTTTATGGGAAACACCATGAATAATCAAATTACTTTTTTGTATATCCACAATCACAACCTGAAAACATTTCTGAGTTGACTCGGCTACATGACTGGAAATAATCTGTACCGTCCTGAGACTGATCTCAGTGTGCTCCACTAGTTTACATTCACAAATATTTCTGTGGGCTGCGTAAGGAACAAGGTTCCCTGTGTAGAAATATAAAAAAAAAGCATAACAGATTTTAAATTTAATAAAGTGATGTATGATAAAAGTAAGCAGAAAATAGTAAACACAGTACCTGTTTAGCTACAATTAGCTAACTAGCTTAGCTGCTGAAGTTGAGTTGTGGAAAGTAACAAAGTGTATCAGGCACAGCTGTGTTGTTGGAGTTCTGAGAAACTGTGTACATTTACTGGCTCCTATATCACTTTTAGCTCCGCCTTGCTGGTGTACAGATTGTAGACTGTACAGACTGTAGCTCCTCTGTAAGTTTCTGACCTGAGTGACCATTGATGGCTGTGTAAAAACCTCGATAGTCCCAAGTGGCAACTCAATATACTTCATATTTAAAAAAAAAAAAAGAATATTGATGAAAAAGTCATGAATAAAAGGCATTCCAGGTTCCAAAACAAAGACATAACAGTGCAAAATCACATCATATGCCCATTTTAGTACTTTATTTTCATCCTTTCTTTCACTTTCTGTAGATCATGGGATTGCTGTGTTTGATATCACTCATGCTCCTGCCTCAGCCTTCGCTTACACAGTCTGGTAAGCTGTTTTTTTTTTACAGTATAAGTATGTGTATTTTTCTGTTTAGTCACTCATTCAGTCTTCAATTATTCTCATATTTTTATGAATTAAGTGTCAGAAGGCAGAGATATTGTATATTGTAAGGCCATGATCATGTATCAGTTATGTTGTTTTATTTATTGTGGAAGCCTGTTGGCCACATCACCACTGAAGAGGGACTGGACAGTATATGTTATTAATGCCTTATAATACATAGGGTGATTTTCCACATAATCCTATTTCTTAAATTTTAGTTTTTAAACAGGTAAATATACTTTGTGACCATACGAGCAATGAAACAGCAGCATGTCTTCATAATGATTGCTGCAATTGGAAAGTTGAATTTGCATCACAATAAGTCTGTCACATTTTTTTTGTATTAGCTTTGCATGACCTTTCCCATCTTGTAGCTGTTCCAGCTCTTCATGCATTAGCACGCCAACAGCAGCACAAATATCTATTATGCCCAGTGTTTGTTGTTAGTAACACAGTAAGTTGATGCTTGATGCCTGTGCTTGTCACATTTCTGATTCTTCAGCTTTAGAGATGCACTGCGTTGATCTGGGTATTAAAAAAGCTGTGAGCTTCTGTAACTCAAATGGAGAATGTGGGTTCTCAAAATTTCCAGGCAAAATAAATGGTTTTCTACACTGCGATATCATAAAAGGTATGTTTAAATGTTTGTCACAATTCCTTAAATGCTTCAGGCACCATCACTGCACTATATAATCAAAAGTATGTGAACTTCTGCGTTCAGTAACTAGTGTGACCCCCTTGAGCAGCAAAAACTTGAACCAAATGGTTCCTGTAACTGCTGACTAGCTCTGCTTTCTTGTATGAATGCCACATCTTAGGTCTTGACACAACATTTCTGTTGGAATACGGTCAGGACTTTGACTGAGCCATTCCAAAATGCAACATTTCTTCTGCTTCAGCCATTCATTGTCACTAATGTTACAACTAGTGGTCATTGGATGCCCTAACATTCTCCTGTAGAATTTCTTGAGATAATCCAGAATTATTAGCTCCACCAAATGGTGGCAAGCTGTCCTCATCCAATAGCAGCAAAACAGCCCAGTTTTGCCAAACATAACATCTTCAAACCATAAAGATCTGTTTTTGCTTTATTCATCCACATAACAGTATTTCAGTAGTCTTCTGGCTCACCCAGGTGGTCAGTAGGAAACTTTAGCAGGCAGCAATATTCTTCCAGGCTTTCTCCATGCTATCATTCCATAGATACTCTTTTGTTGAGTGTTTTCCTGATACTGGACTCATGAACACTGATTTCAGCCAGTGTTAGAGGGGCCTGCAGATCCTTAGATGTTACCATGGTGTTTTATGATCTCACAGAATATTAAATGCGTTACTCTTGGAGTCATTTTTGTTTGATGACCTCTCTTGGGAAGGGTAACAGTGGTGTTGAATGTTCTCCATTTGTATACTATCTGCCTGATAGTGGACCAGTGAAGTCCGAGCTCTTCAGAAATTGTTTTGGCACCTCTTTTAGCATTTTTAGCAATGAGCATTGCCAACTGTTTTTCTTAGGTACTATAAAAATCTTTTGACAGAGATTTTAAGTCAAACTTCTGGAGAAATTCACATAATGCTAAAGGGCTCACAAACTTTGATCAGCACTGTATGTGCTTAAGCGATACTAGTTTGATCCCTGGTGATGCTACAGCCATCCTTGGCCGGGAGTCCAAGAGAGCACAGCTGTCTTCCATTACTTTATTTACTTCATTTACTTTGAGAACTGACTATAGACAGTTTGTGAGAAACTAAATAATAATACTTTGAAAAAAATATACTGGTCTGTTTGTAATTAACTCTAGCAAAGTATACTGGATTCTAGGCTACATCCTATATTTATATATGATTTATGTTTAAAATACACCAACCAGCCACTTCAATAAGTACATCTCCTTGTTTCTATGTTCCTTGTTCATATGCTCCATTACCATATAGGAGCACTTTGTAGTTCTACAGTTTACAGACTGTAGTCCATCTGTTTCTCTGCATACTTTGTTAGCCCCCTTTTACCCTGTTTTTCAATGGTCAGGACCCCCATGGACCCTCACAGGGCACGTACTATTTGGCTGGTGGATCATTTTCAGCACTGCAGTAACACTAAAGTGGTGGTTAGTGTGTGTTGTGCTGGGACGAGTGGATCAGACACAGCAGTGCTGCTGGAGTTTTACAAAGTATGCAGAGGAACAGACTGACTACAGTCTGTCATTTACTTAATATTTCAGCAGCTATGAGTGGTACACTGTTGAACATTATACATTTTTTTTTGTACTTGTTTTTTTCTTTTACATTTTTTCCCTATTTTAGCTGAAAACAAATATGAAATTAAATGTCAGTTAACTGAGGAATATGAAAAGACTGTCTGTGCTACTCCTGAAGAATGCCACTGGAATCCCAATCCACACTTTAAGGATGTCAATGATGCAAGATGTGTTCCTAAACTTCATGGTAGGTGTTGTTTCTAAAAGCAAATATTAGTGTATTAGTAGAATTATCAGCATATTAGTCTGTTGTAAACAAGAATTATCTAGTTAATGACAGAATTTGTTGCAAGTATTTTATGAACTGACCAGTAGAACAATGTGATTGAACATCAATTCACTGGCCCTTATTCATGAAAGCTGCATGGAAGTAGAAACAAGTGCAGAAATGAAATGTTCTTTATTTGGGCTGATAGCATGATAGCACACATACAGCACACTTACAGCAGCTTTAAAGCTTGATGGCTAGTTGGAGGATTAGTGGCAAGGGGAACCCGGTAGAAGGTTGAACAAAACCCACCGGTCTCCCACGGATGGCAAACAAGAAATAACAAAAATATGCCATGTGACACTCATGAACCACCAGAGTAGCACACTTTTAGCTAACAATAACCAGAAAACAACAACAATGTTAAACTTATAGTTTCAGGAAGCTGCAGAGAATAAAACATGGGAGATTAAAACGAGAACAGAGAGATCACAGTCACCAGAGTATTAAAGTCCAAGGGAACATAAATCCATGTTTTCTTTCTAATTATTATCAAGACTATCTTGCTCTTGGTGACTGTGGGCACACAAAATTCATGTACCCAAGTGTGCTCTATGGGTAACTTATCTATGTGTGGCAAATGACTGATATATGGTACCTTCTCAGAATTTCTCCTTTTGTGGTGTAAATTAGGCAGTACTAATCTTGGGTGACTTGGCTTACATATCACTGCTGTCAGGAAAAAAAAAAAAAATCCATCTGTTACTCAGTTTTTGGCATAATTTGAAAATGTCTGTTGTACTACGCATTGTGTGTAAATCTCAAGATGAAAATCAAAATTACTTGTCTGGTTCCATTCACTTCCATTAAAAATGGAGTATGTTTTTACCATTTTTTTACCGAGGTTTTGTTCCGACAGCAGCGATATGCTTACATATGCTTTACCCTCACCAATCACAAGGTTGATGTGGTTTGTCCCGCCCACATTTCTTTAGCAAAACTATGCAAAGCAAGCGAGCTAGCTCATCTGCCTGCCTTTGTTCTCCTCTTCAACTAGCTATGCTAGCATCCTCTGTGTGTATTCCCTGGATGCACATCCAGTAATAAGTAAGACCCTTACCTTCTTTACCTTCTAAGTAATGTTTTAAAGTGCCATTGACACAGCAGGAAGAATCTACAACACCATCTACAGAGACTCATTTTTCTCATTTCTCCCCACTCACACTATTGTGTTCAGTTCACTTTGTGTGATGTAGCATCCTGGGAGTCTCGGACAGAAGGACGTTAATCATCTGTGCTTATTACAGTATTAAACAATGCCTTCAGATTTATCTGTAGTGAATTTAGATGTTTTTTAAGGTGTGTTTAAATTTTATCATTTTTATTCAGATTTTGTTGGTTGTTTAATATGACACTTAGCCTTACTTTAGTCCCCCACGTTTTACACTATGTTCCCAGGTCTTTAAGCAAAATCCCAGCATAACTTAAATATATAAGTAAATAAAAAATACCTCTCCAGCACAAAACTCAGGCTCTGCCATTACCCTTCATTATACAGTCCACCCACAGAACACTGTCACATCTAAGCACACCACCGAGGTCTTGCAGGACTAAAGAAATTGCTTTGATTATGTGCTTCATCCTCCAATGTCTGTCTGTTTATACATTTACTACCTAACTGAGGGACTACAGAGCTAATACACATTTTTAGTCTTTAAATTCCATTACAAAATAGGCTACATATTGACAACAACAAACTGAGCTATCTGCCATTTTATCATAACCCCATTTTCGAACAAGTTGGGATGCTGTGCAAAATGTAAATAAAAACAAAATGTAATGATGTGCAAATCATTTAAACCCTACATTTCATTGAAAATAGTAAAAAGACAACATTTGTTTTTTGTTTATTGTTTTTTGAAAAATATATGCCTATTTTAAATTTGATGCCAACAACACCCTTCAAAAAAGTTTGGACGGGGACAACAAAAGGCTGATAAAGTTGTGCAATGTTAAAAAAAAAACACCTGGTGGTTAATTGGCAACAGGTGAGTAACGTGATTGGGTATAAAAAAGCATCCCAGAGAGTCTGCGTCTTTCAGAAGTACAGATGAGGAGGGGCTCACCACTCTGTGAAAGTGGGCATATAGTTCAACAATTCAAGAATAATGTTTCTCAATGTAAAAAAGCAAGTAATTTTTGCTTTTCATCGTTTACAATATATGATATCATTAAAAGATTCAGAGGATCTGAAGGAATCTCTCAAAGCGAGGGACAAAGCCAAAACCCAGTATTTGCTGGTCATGATCTCTGGGCCCTCAGTTGGCACTGCATTAAAAATGGACAAGATTCTGTAGTGGAAATCACTGAGCTTGTTATCAGTGCACAGTTCAAAAGCCAGTATTAATGATGGTATAGAGGTGCATTAGTGTTCATGGCATGGGTGACTGCACATCTGTGAAGGCACCATTAATGCTGAATGATATATATATATGCTGCCATCCAGACATCTTTTTCAGGAAAGGCCTTGATTATTTCAGCAAAACAATGCCAAACCACATTCTACATGTATTACAACAGCATTAAAAGAGTCCAGGTGCTAAACTGGCCTGCCTGCAGTCCAGACTTGTCACCACTGAAAACGTTTGGCACATTATGAAATGAAAAATATGACAAAGGAGGCTCTGAATGGTTAAGCAGCTGAAATCCTATATTAAATAAGAACGGGAAAACATTTCACTTTCAAAACTACAGCAGTGTCTCCTCAGTTCCCAAATGCTTACAGAGTGTTGTTAAAAGAAGAGGTGATGAAACACAGTGGTAAACAGGCCCCCGTCCCAACTTTTTTAGAACATCTTGTTGACATCAAATTCAAAATGGACATACAGTTTTCTGCAAACAATAACATTTCTCAGTTTCAACATTTGATATGTCGTCTTTGTAGTATTTTCATCAAAAAAATATATGGTTTACATGATTTGCATATCACTGCATCCTATTGTTATTTAGGTTCTGCACAGTGTCCCAACTTTTTTGGAAATGGGGTTGTACATGGATTCCCAAGTACACAAAGTTGTTATCCTCACTATTTTACCTTTATTGATATTAAGAAAGGCAAATAATAATTGCATTATTCATCACTAATGCTATTTTATAACCTAAGAATAACTTCATTAGTTTGCTTTGATGTGCCTGTAGTTACTGAATAATAAACCTTAGTATGTACTAAGCCTGGGATTTTAAGGGGTTAAGTTGTTAGGCTGCACTGCTTATGCAGTCACAATTTTATGTATCAGTACTATAAACAAATAAGTGAATATCAATTAATGCTTTTTTCACTTGTTTACTTAATGAGTTAAGTGTTATTAAAAGTGTACCTTGTTAATCTTAAAATGTACTTAATGTTAGTTAGCACCTCCAAGAAAGGTTTACTGGCTGTGTAAACATTAACATTAATTAATTTTATAATGAACAAAAAGGTTAAACTAAAGAGGAAAAGGAAGTGTTAACAATGTGGAACTAGTTACTGCCTGCTACGGCTCAAGTGTTATTAATTTTAAGCTAGAAATTAACATTGCCTAATGAATCTTAAATTTATCCTATGTAGTTTATAAAGAAAAGGGAAAATATATGAATTTATATTGTTGTTAAATCTCTAGTTAATATTAGCTAGGTATTATTAATTTGGTATTTAATATGTTGTTTGTGTTAACAACTGTATTACTTATATGGGCCACTCTGACCAGATGTGAGTTAAATTTTACACAAAAGATAAAACTTAGATAAAAAGATAAAAGGTGACACATTTTTGCATTTATTTATTTTGGATTTATTTATAATGTCTGGACAACAACAGCAGCTTTCTTGATATTAAAATAAACATTCGTTCTCATTCCCTTTCCTTCAGTAAGCCACTGCATCAGAGCAAGTCCAGAATTGAACTTGACGGAACACCTGCACAACTGCACAATTTTCTGACAAGTGAGATTTCATAGTTTAAGGAGTACATGGGGTCTCCAGTCTAACTCCCCAGTCATCATTACCTGGATCAGGTGTGTTCAGACTGCCGCCCCAAATCCAATTTTTGCCATCAGATTGTATCCAGATCGATTTGGGTTAGTCTGAACAGCTAAAAAAAATAAAAATAAAAAAAAAAAAAACAACCAACCAAACAAAAAAACTTGAAATCTGATTTAGCAAAATTAGATCCAAACCACAATTGGAGATGGTTTGAAATGTGATTCCAATAAGATTTTCACAGATGCGTCTCAGTCCGCACAGTCAGGCTGCTCAAATTTGATTTCATAGTGTCTTTTGCGTCCCCCAGCTCTCCCCTGGGAGGACTTTTTTTACTGTGGAAACCGAGGGAAAGCTTATTTAATTTTTTTTTATAATAAGATTTTGTCTTTAATAAGGCAAACATTTCTGATGCCAAGACTAGATGGGAAGCGGAGTTGGGTCTTAAGTTGTTACCTCTTCATCCTCTTGCGCAAGGCTAAATATAATGCAACTGAAAGTTATCTATAGAGCTCATCAGTGCAAAGCACAAATTTATCCTGAGGTTAAGCCAACCTGTCCTCGCTTTGACAAGACCCCCTTTGGTCTTGTCGCAAACTGGGGAGTTTCTGGGACCTTGTGTACTCTACTCTTTCTTTTAGTACATACATCGGCACTACCCGGTTGAATTCCCAAGATTTGGACTTTATTGCTATTGCTCTGCTATTAACAAGGCGAAGAATTCAAATAATGGATTAACAACAGAATTTCTGACATGATTTTTCTTCTGAACTCTGATTCAGAACAGAACTTCAGTTTACTTTCCTGCATTATGAAGTTAAAGTTCTGCTAACTTTATAACTTTTGTCACATTTGGGGAGTTTATTTATTTATTCATTTATTTTTTCAGATTATTCCTCTAACCATGGGACAGAGATTAAAGGTAGGATTATTATTATAAATGTGCAAATGTGTTTTTCACTGGTCACTGTTTTTCTTTTAATCTATTTATTGTTGCAGTGTTACTGTACTCTAAGTCAATCTGGACCATTTCTATCGATCAACTCATCATTAAAATTTCAAGGTTTTGTTCCAACAGTGACATTATGTTTATAGTCATTCATCAGATTTTATTAATTTTTACAGTTCCACCCTGTTAACAAGACAGAAGGTGAGTAACACAAACACTGGTTAACAAACTTGAGTGGAATTCGGAGGAGGATCATTTGTTCAGATGCTCGCAGATAAACAGAGAATGAGAGGCTTTAGTGTTTGAGTCGTGATCCAGAATCGTGGTCAGAAAACAGGAACGGATCAAATCCAAAACAGACACAAAGTACAAAAACACAAACATAACACTAGGCGAACTGTCCAAAAAGGGGTGAGGCAGAAAGGGAAAGTCGAGAAACAGGAAAGTAGTCAGAACCAGAAAAACACAACAGTGGAATGAAAGACTCAGCAGCTCTGTGGAAAGAAGCAACACCTTGCAGAGAGCAATTTTAATAAATATATGATTGTTAAACTAGTATATAAATTAATACATCAATCAAAATTAATTATCTGCATTTTCTTTTCTTTCAGACACACTATGGACCTACTTTCATCCCGGTTCTATTGCAATCATTGTACTCAGTGGAATACTACTCATACTACTCATTTTTGTAAGTAGATCAACTTAATAGACTCCAAATTATTTCATTGACTTTCACCTATATAATGGAAAAACAAAATATTATGCTAAATATTACAATATCAGAATGCTGGTTAGTTCTTTGTATACATCCTGTAAGTGAATCTTATTGCCTCCATTTTTTATTTTATTTTTTTTATTTCACAAAAGTAGAACAGATCTATAAATTTGCTGGTCATTTTTCTTTCCCATGAAGAAATGAAAATGTGAATGATCCATTGTTGTTCATGTTCAATAGACTAAATAGCAGCACAAGCATTTATTGCAAAGATCATTAGCTGTTCATGATTAGGACAGAAAGTGAAGAAAAGCCAGATGTTTTGATCTTTTTTCAGCATTCACATGTAGAAACTGTATGTCATGTTTAGATGTGCGTCACACAAAGAGCAGATTCTGCCACTTCATCCAGATAAAGCAATCAGAACATGTATTTCACTTAGTTTGTGACAGTGAATGTTTGCTGTCCCAACTGGATGATGTGGGGTTTATGTACATTTACCAAATCTGAAGTCACATCACTTGATTTTGGGGGTTGACCTTGTGTGATGGACCCAGTTCTAGATCACTGCAGTTCTAGATAGCTGTTACTTTTTTCTTGACAGAGGTCTTCTTGCTTTTGTACAAAATGTAGAATACTCGGCCATCATAGAATCTGATTATGCACCTTTGTTTTACTCTCTACCAATTGTATAGATCACCTCTGTGGCAGTTTACCTCTGCATTATTGTCAGATCTGTGAGTGAATATCAACCTCAAATGAAAACGTTTTTAAATCAAACCTATCAGATGAGGTTTTCCCTTCACTGGGAGACTCTTAAGGTCGTTCTTAGAAGCTAAATAATATCATATTCTGCACATCTAAACTCCAACAGCTTACTTAATCTATAATAGAAATTGATTAAGAATATTCTGTGTCTCCCACAGCTGAGCTTTATAAAGAAAGAGTAGCACTCCAGACTCAATATAATCTACTGTCAACACATCAGGCTGAACAACTTATTCTCCATTCCCGTAACTTTTTCTGTGAGCACAGGGAAAAGGCTGGCAGGCTCTTAGCCCATCAGGTGAAAATTAAATCAGAATTGCAACTCATAGTTCAACTTTAAAATGACAATGGCCAACTAACTACTCACCCCATTACAATTAATAACACTTTCAAAATGTTTACTCAGATCTGTATAAATCAGAATCACCGAGATAATGCACTAACGACAGAGTTCTTTAATAAAATACAGGTTCCTACAAATCCCACCTGATAAAAAAAGGAAGATTGAACCAAACCTTTCAGATAAAAGAAGTCATACATGTGATTTCTGTGATGCAGAGTGGTAAATCTCTGGGTCTTGAAGGGGTCCCAATTGAATTCGCAATTGAGCTACCAAAGTAGCTCTTTTGTTGCTTAATATGTTCAAACATTCTTTGGTACATGGCCAGTTGTCTCAGTCCATCACAGAAGCATCACACTCTTCCTGAATCCTGGCAAAGATGCAGCTAAATGTAGTTCATATCATCCTATTTCTCTGTTAAATTTGGATGTCTTCTTCCAAATTTTGTTTCGTCCAGTCATTTGTGTCTTTTGGAAAATATCATTTCAACTGAACAAATAGGTGTCACTAAGGGTCAGCACATACTGTCAAAAATTTGTCGTGTTTTTAATATCCTTCATACTTCATACGTCACACTTCTTCATCCAGATACTCAGAGGTGATAGTTTCATTAGACCTTTTGACCAGTTTAATGAGGCTTTTGACCATGTAGAATCGGGATTACTTTTTTTTTTTGCTATGAGGAAATTTGGTCTTAGTAACAATTTTATTGCATAGGTACGACTCCTATACTCCTCCCCTAAAGCTTCGGTTATCACAAATAAGATGCAGTCACAGAGTTTCAACCTATTAAGGGGCACAAGGCAAGGCTGTCCTTAAGTCCTCTCCTTTTCACTCTTGCAATAGAACCTCTCTTTAATTCTCAAAGCAACCCCTACATTCCAGGGTATATCTCTATTATCTCTGATGATGCTCTTCCATTTCACCTAACACATTATCACTTCCCATTTTGCCTTCCCATTTCCTTATGCACATCTTTTTTAAACCGTTCGATTGTCACACCTTCTTCAGACTTGGCTGAGCCTACAGCCAACTATGCTGCTCAGGACTACATTTCCCAGAACACCTCGCTTCAACACATGTCTCAGGACTCTCACTGATCCATCTATCAGGATTCAAGTCTTGCCCTTTTGTTCTGTTCTGATTTTCGACCTTCTGCTTGTGTTTACTGACTGTGAGAATTGCTTACTGGATAAAGACTCCAGACAATGATTGGTGCAAGGTACAGTCAAGTAGCGAGCAAGCTGTTAGTAAAGAGAAAATTTGGTTTATATACGCAGTAGCTATGGCCAACAACAGCTGGAAAGGAAAAGCACCACAACTTGTGCAAAAGCAGTATCTCAAAGCTCAGAAGTAAAAGTTTCGCTAATTGAAGGCATTCTGACGATTTGACCACAAACAGCTTAGCTTTAGCCACTTAACTCTGAGCAGGAATGAAGCACTCTGTATAACAATAGAGGAGGATGAGGGCAAGAGCACAGGGGAGCACTCACTGGGGGTGAGTCATACTGTCCAGAGTTGCTATGAGATAGCGGTGGTGGTGGTGAGGTTTGAGCCAATGTGGTGCCCAAGCTTGGAGGCAACAGCTAGCTTGGAGGCTAGCCACCATTGTGCACCGTCCCCAACTTCTGTTAACTCAGCTGGAATTCCAGGTGCATATGTAAACAGATATGGCAGCATCCAGAAGCCATATTTACCATTGAGCTTTAAGACCCCAAAATACTCCAGTAAAGCGACTGGGAAGGCTTTTCATGCAACATTTGAACTGGGTAGCCAAGTTATGTGAGTGGTCTGATGAACAAAAAGCCCTGCAGGACACTTTGTCTGACCGATGATGCGTTAGCTTGCCTGCTATAGCTAGACCCTAGCGAGAGATCTGTTTACAGTGCATTGGTCAGGGCACTCTGGGGAGATTTGAACAGTGTTTCTATTTCAGGCGCCTTCTGTCTGTTACTGTGTGACTGCTGTATGTGTGGCTGGCCAGGACATCTCGCTGGGACTTGTTCATTGGGGTTTACTGTGAGGAGGCAGAATGAAGAATGAAGAATACACTGGAAGGAACACCTTGCCTACAGTAAAGCATGGTAGTGGCTTGGCGATGGTTTAGGGCTGCTTTGCTGCCTCTGGCACTGGAAACCTACAGTGTGTGGAGGGCAAGATGGATGCAATAAAGTATCACGAAATCCTAGTAGAAAACATCAGGTCTTCTGTGAGAAAGCTGAAGCTTGGGCATCGTTGGAGCTTCCAACAGTACAGTGATCCTCAAAGTCCACCAAGACTTGGTGTCAAAAGAAGTCCTGGAATATTCTGGAGTGGCCGTCACAGTCACCTGACTTGAACCCCAATAGAAAATCTTTGGTGGGATTTGAAAAAGGAGGTTGCAGCATGCAAACCCAAGAATATTAGTGAATTGGAGGCCATATAAATTCCTCAGAAATACTGCCAAAAGCTTGTGTCTCGCTATGCATCATGTCTGTAGCATAACATCGAAAGGGAGCTCTACTAAGTATTAAAGACGCTTGTCATGAAGGGGTTGAATAGTTCTGAGACTGCAGTAGTTATTTAAAATGGCATTTTGTGTTGAATTTGGAGAAACCACTTGTTATTTTAGTGTTGAGCTATTTAAATTGTTTTTGTTCCATTGGTTTATTACAAACAGCTGAATGTTTGTAAATTTTGCTAATAAATGTAATTTCCAGTGGGGGTTGAATAATTTTGATTGCAACAGTACACAGTTGTATCCTGTGCTCTTGTTAATGTGTACATAATCGGTAAGTTTATTCTAAAAAGGAGCTTCCAACTCACAAGAGAGTGAGACAGAACAGTGAGTAAACCAAGATATGTCATCATCTTAGCTAGAAGCTAGCGTGCTAATAAATGCAATTTGGCAGAAAGTAGCTAGCTAACACATGTCCATCAAAATATTCCTAACAATAAAAATATTTTATTTCCAGAAAAATAATTATTGCATGTGCAGATACTGTCACAGGTTCAGAAAAGATGTTTCACATGTTTATTCTGGTTATTAGTTTAGTTCTACTGCAGCTATTTTCTGGGTTTATTTTGGTAGGGACTCTTATTCAGAGGGGTGGATTTACCTCGCAGAGCTGTGTTTATGCCTGTAGAGCAGGAAGAACTGAGTCAGTCAGGGCTGTAGACATGAGAATAGGGTTAGGGTTTATCCCTTTTCATATTTCTGCATTTCTTCTGCTGGAAGCAGTCGTTGCAGGGTAACACTGCTTACACTAAAGCAATGTCAATGATGATGAGTAGAGCGTGTACAGCTTACTCAAGTGTTTGAGTTTGAAGCAAAAACAGCCATTTCTCAGTTTCAGGGGTTTGTCAGCTGACGATGAGCAAAGGAAAAATGAGTTTGTGCAATTAACAAATTAACAAAGCAATAAACTTTGTAATACGACGGAAACCAGTTTTTCATGACTGCTGACCAAAGCTAACGTGCAGTTTGTGCTTTTCTCCCTCAAAAGCTGTCGGCAAGAGCTCAGCAGGGAGTAGATGTTCATTCACTGGAGCTGGTGTTTGTGAAAAAACATCTACAAGGGCGCTAAAGACTATGATGACCCGGCACGCCCGCCTGCTAAAACGTGTGCATGTTTAGCTTTTTGCCAGCTAGTTTATTGTTAGCAAGTTGTTTCAACATTTCCAGCGAACATGGCTTATCTAGCATTTGGCTATAGTTACTTTTTTACCTATCCATCGATTTATCACTCTGTAGATGTTAGCTGATGCCACTGTACTCAAACAGCTGTGAAAGAATTTTTCCACAAAGCATTTATATCTTTTTTAATCCCACACTGTTGTGTGTTTGTTGTTCTCCAACCATTCTCAAATTCCAATCTTGGCAGTGATGAAAATGATGACAAAGATATAGTGCCACACCTTTCTGTGATCAGCTAAAGTGACACAAATGAGCTGTTTGTGCATTGCTGTGTCAAGTGCATGGTAAAGAAAGATCCACTGCAGCAGCCTCTCAGTCTCTCCACACCAGCACGCCTCAGGAGAAAAGGGCTCCCAGTTTGGTTCAGAGACTGTGTGATCCTCTGGGCTCTAATGTTTTTACATTACAGTTGGCCTTCTGTCCCGTTTGTGTACAGCAAAGCTGTGGCCAATACAGCTGTTAACAAAAGCACAATATATTCTGCATAAGCTGTGTGTCTTTCTTTCCTAGCAGTAAATGTTACAATACTGTAGGCTTTATCCAGTTTCTGCAGCTTGTGCTCACTGAAAGGCATGCTCTGCCTCTGTCCTGAATGACATGCTGTTATTAATTTTACAGAGTATAGTGATATGGAAGCTCTACAAATACCCTAGAAAGGTAAGTACTTAGCTTTGTAATTTCCTTCATGATTGAATCAGTTAAATTTAGTACTTTTGCTTCTCTTGTAAGCACTCATGATTCCATCTAATATTTTGTGCTATGCAATATCAATTATACATTTACAAAACCGTATTCATTTTTCAGATAATCCTCTAAATGCTTTTAAGTGCCAACCTCTAAACTGACATCTGTTTTCTTTTAGTACTCGACCCGAGTGAGTGTCCAGCAGGTAAGAACATGAAAGTCATACAAAGCTAGTACATTTTTTTTAAATACTAAGCAAATTATATATATATATATATATATATATATATATATATATACACACACACCCACACACACCCACCTTTCAGCTTAGTCTTTACAGTATACTTTAATTAAAATACTTAAACACAATATATCTTCATGAAAATCTCAAACAGGCAACAAAGTAACAATAAGCTGTACACTACACTCTCAGATTATATATATATATATATATATATATATATATAATATATATATATATATATATATATATATATATATATATATATATATATATATAAAAAATATACTATATTAAACCATACCTTTTACAGGGCGGAATAATCATGTACCCTAACCCTTAGGACTGCACCAATGTGCAGGGAAAACAGTAGGTCACCTCTACCCTAACTAGCAACCATGTCATCGAGCTGTGACGTCAGCATCAGTGAGTAATTTGGCTCGGAAAAAAAATCACCTAAAATCCTGATATTATTGCTCTGCTTTTTGCCCTTCTGCCCTTCCAACAAAGGGTTAAAACAGCAACATGATTCACACATCAGATCACTCATCAGACTCTGCCCTTACAATCCAAAGTGATTTCATCCACCTGTGATCATCCATCAGCCAGCAATCCAGCTCCAAAATCACCCACAACCCACTCGCTACTGTAATATCACATCTCTGCTTTTAGCCTTCTGTGTATCAGAGTTTTAGCACTGAGCATGAACCCAAGAGGACAGAAAATCAATTAAAAAAGTCTGCCTTATGCTAATTGTTTATTTTTACTCATAATAACCAACAGAATGAATCACCATCACCTTTCAGCTCACAGACACTCCACACTGACAATTTCTGAAAAGATAACTAGCACTGCTTTTGTTTTCAAGATCTCTCTAAAAAATACAAAATTTAGCAGGCGCTAGGTAAATGTTTGATCAGAAATGACCTAAATTCATAAAGATATTGAATTTCTGTTAGCATTTATGTTAAACAATGACATATCTGAGTAGCCCAGGGTCTCCTGAAAATGACATATGGCATGTGTGACTGTCACATGTAAATACTTTTTTTTTTGCTTTCTAAGGGCTGATATAATGGTACTAAACATGTATCCCCCAAAAAAAGGTACAATTTTAATTCATTAGGGTACCACCTGAGAGAAGAAACCATTGTGTTCCTTCAGGTGGCAAATTAGTACTTTCAAAACATACAGTTTGCTTTGGGGCATTGAAATAAACAGATAGGCTGTACACATGCATGCCTTTTCTCTCTCTCTCTCTCTCTCTCTCTCTCTTAAAACCCCTTAATGCTGCCTTGATCAGCACTGTGGCAGTGATGCAGTGGTTAAGCACCTGTATCTGGAGGTTGTGGGTTAGATTGTTGCTTGTGGCATGGTTGATTCTGTAATTAATTTTCTATTTCTTAAGTTGATCTGCGCTTGGATCTAATGTCTGTCTCAACGTCTAGCCATATCTCACTTATATAAACACTGTCCTTTTAACCCTTTTTAATACTTTTGCATAACATTTTAAAAGAACACATCTAATGGTTACAGTAGTAACTATTATTTAATATACATTTAACATGAAATATTAATGTATGTTAACAATGTACTATAGCAATATACAATATAAAATATAGCATAATAATTGATTTGAAAAAAAAAAACAAAAAAAACAGGGATTTCTTCTGAGTGCATATGGCCCACAGCAAATGGGTCTTTTACAAAGTAATTTGCATTGTTAATCATTACTTGTGTTAAAAACGGGACTGTCACTATACTTGTCACTTATACTAACAGTATTTTATAAAACTGGAGGCAGAGATCTAAACAGTACGCCCACACTACTTCGTCACTTTTTCATACTCCCCCAACATATTAACAGAAGAAAATTCCGCTTATATTGATGATGGTTACTTAAAGTGAATTAAACATTGACAAAATTTCTTACAAGCACTAGCTACTTGTTTAAAATACTGATGTTTACCTTCAAATCTCATGTGCCATAAGGATTGTGAAGCCCCCTAGGACAGCATCAGAGGAGAGTAATGAATCCGACAATGACATTTTGGAGTAATAACATTACAAAACTGTTCTTCCAGGTACAAATAATTTCCATCAACTCGCCAAGTCAAGATGTGGAATCCAACTGGGGCTATTCCAATGTCAGCAATTTCACAGCATAAAAAAAATAGATGTACCAATAGTTACAGTCTTCAGGGATCCCATGTGCTACCAAAAAAGGAAGCCGGAGTGATAAACACCACTTCTGTGAAGCAGATCCTACAACATTGGAACTCTACAATTTTTTCTTTCTTTCTTTTTTTTTTTTTATTTTTTTATTTTTACTGACAGAGGCCATGTATTATTTATTCTATTATTATGTCCAAATAACATTTTTACCAGTTCATCATTGAATTATTTTATTTTACTTACTTATTTTTCACCTGGTGGCATCACCTGTTTCAAATCACATCATTACTTAACTATTTTACCTCATTAGTAGCCCTAAATTCCTCCGTTTTTTGGAATGTGTTGCAGGCCTGAATGGCAGAAATGGATGTATATTTACAAATGAAATGAACCAGACCAAACAAAAATAAATTTTCTTATTTATACTGAAATGAAATACAAGTCAAAGTAAAATTTAAAAAACATTTTTCATAACCCAACTTTTTCTGATTTAGGGCTGTAAGTACTCTACTGGTTCAGTCATCTCAAATTTTGATTTACATTGAACATCTACGGAGACCTAATGTGCTTTGAGGCCTCTGAAAAAAAGTTAAGGGACTGTAGGACTTCCTGAAGTTCAGGACATGCTCCGCTATTAAAGCCATTTTCTCAATGTGAGAAACACATTATGGTTCCCTTTTAAACAACAAATGAACATCCTCAGTTAATTCATGCTGCACCGACTGTGGAAAGTGATTTTCTCTGCATTTTATAATGAAAAAGATTTTCTCTAAACTGCAGCAACAGTTTATTCATATATGGCGCTGCAGGATTGGCAGCACCATTAAATCTTTGCCCCTCATCAGATCATGAGCCTCAGTAGTAATACAGTGTGCTTATGCTTTCAGTATACATGTTGTCTAAAGTACTCACTTTGAAAATGTCCTCTGATAGTCATTAATGTCACAAGGAATAAGCATGAATAAGCGTTGTGGATAGGGCTGCCCACCGCTCCCGGCAAGTGTGCTCACTGCCCCCTAGTGTGTGTGTTCACTAGTGTGTATGTGCTGTTTCACTGCTCGGATGGGTCAGAATGTGGAGGTGTAATTTCCCTGTTGTGGGACTAATAAGGGTCATTAATCTTATTCACCGTACCAAGTTTGGATCACAGCTGCTCATAGATGAGTTTTCTCAATTTTTACTATTTTTTTTTATTTTACTAATTACTTAATTTTTATTTTCCACATTTCTGAATGAGAGTGAAGACAACAAAACTATGAAATAACATAAAATTGACAGATCAACAAAATATATTCTATTTTAATTTATTTCAGAAATTAGCCCCCCTTTGCCTTGATGAACACTCAATCTTTCTCTCAAGCAGCTTCAAGCAGCACCTGGGATGATATATCACCAGCTAAAGAAGATACAGAATAAATAAAGAGGTAAAAACAAATCAGAAATAAAGAAGAGTAATTCTGTTGCTGAAAACCACTTGTGGGGGTATAAAAAAAAATATTTTTTTCTATAAAAAATAAATATTTTTGTGTGTGTGTGTGTGTGTGTGTATACATACACACACACACACACACACACACACACACACACACGTTTTTTTAATTCAAAGTTACAATTGTTTGACAGATTTAACAGATTTAATTGTAATGTTACTGGAAAAGTGAATTTCCTGAAGAAAATGCAGCGTGACTGCACAGATTAAGCAGGTCCCTGGTACTGTGGGGTGTTTCAGGCAATTGTAATTTCTTTTGAAACAACAAATTCTGCCCCACCACTTTTGGAGGTGTGGTGCCACCCCTGCAGTGAATATACTTCAAAAATATTAATTTTGTGTTGAAAATGAGCCTTCAGTGAACTTAGTTTATGTTAAAACTATACTTAATATACTGTGTGTTAAACCTGTACCTCAATGAAGTGCTTGAATCAGTGCTCCCAATGAAATGTTCTGTATTATCATGTTTTAGTAGCAGTGTTACATTATTAGTGTTAAATGTGATGTCTGGCTATATTGAATAAATAAATATAAAGTACAAGTATTCTTCAAAACAGATGATCTTCCTTGTGTTAATTGTATGATAGAATTTTGATATCAAATGTAGATCTAACAGTAGAAAAAAAGCATGTAATGTCAATAAGATGTCAGGGTACTTAAGAAAGAATTGTAAGTAAGTAAGTAAGTAAGTAAGTAAGTAGTAAGTAAAGTTTATTTATATAGCGCTTTTTACAACAGGTGTTGTCACAAAGCAGCTTTACAAGGAAATGAGCATTACAAAAAGAAATCCGGGTCCGAGCCCCCATGAGCGTCGCCAGTGGCGACAGTGGCAAGGAAAAACTTCCTAAGACAAACAGGAAGAAACCTTGAGAGGAACCAAGACTCAGAAGGGGAACCCATCCTCCTCTGGTCGACACCGGATAGTAAACATTGTTAGTATAGAGTATTATAATACAAAAACAGGGTAAAAGGAGGAGCAAACAATTAATTTGAATAGTTTAGTTCATGCAGCAGCAGCAGCAGCAGCAGCAGCAGCATCAGTGGGGTCAGGTTGTGGGGGTGAGGTTTGCATGGCGAGCAGTGGCACCCGATCAAGGCAGAAGAGGCAGCAGCATCAGCATCAGGATGGGCAGCTGTTCAACTCGGCAAAGGAAAGAAAGGAAAAACACACAGAGAGTCAGTTCTGTAATGGGTGATTGATTAATTTGAATTAGTTTGAATGATTAATTGGGTTAAGTGAATAATTTTGATTAGTTCATGCAGCAACAGCAGTAGTATCAGTGGGGTCAGGTTGTGAGGGTGAGGTTTGCACGGCGTTGAACAGCAGGAGGCTCAATGTTGGTAAGCCGGTCCAGAGGGCTGGTGAGCAGTGGAACCCGATCAAGGCAGAAGAGGCAGCAGCATCAGACGCACAGGATGGGCAGCTGTTCAACTCGGCGAAGAAAGGAAAGGAAAACACACAGAGAGTCAGTTCTGTAATGGGTGACTGATCACAGATTACAGTGTTAGCAGAGCAGCAGAGACTCTGGCAGGTATAGAACCGACAGGGAAAACTAATTACCAAAGGCTTGACTATACAAGTAAGTTTTTAGCTTAGACTTAAAGACTGAGGCTGTGTCTGAGTCCCGAACATTAACAGGAAGATTATTCCAATGCCGGGGGGCTTTGTATGAGAAAGATCTCCCCCCTGACATAACTTTAATTCTGGGTACTAATAGTAAGCCAGCACCTTGTGATCTAAGTAGGCATGATGGTTCATAGTGAGAGAGAAGTTCACTCAGGTACTGAGGGGCGAGTCCGTTTAGAGCTTTGTAAGTCAGTAAGAGAATTTTATAAATCAATCCGAAATTTAACTGGCAACCAGTGTAAGGTTGATAAAACTGGGCTGATATGGTCGAACTTTCTGGTTCTTGTAAGGACTCTGGCTGCAGCGTTCTGGACTAACTGAAGCTTGTTAAGGCTTTTGCTGGGACATCCAGCCAGCAGGGCATTACAGTACTCTAGCCTTGAAGTAATAAATGCATGAACTAACTTTTCTGCATCCTGTAGAGATGATGCATTTCTTAATTTAGCAGTATTGTGAAGATGCAGGAAGGCTGTTCTAGTAATATTAGTTATATGTGCGTCGAAGGACAGATCAGGGTCTATAATGACACCAAGGGTTTTTACAGATGAGCTTGATACAACTGAGGAATTGTTAAGTTTAAGTGTAAAATCAGACAGTTTGTTTCTGCTGCTTTTGGACCAAGAAGCAGAACTTCCGTTTTATCCGAGTTTAGAAGGAGAAAGTTACTCGACATCCAGTCCTTGAAGACTGTATAAAAGACATAAATCTTGCTAAGTTTAATTCTATCATCTGGGTCGCTTGCTAAATATAACTGAGTGTCATCGGCATAGCAGTGGAAGTTTATGCCGTGTTTACTAATAATGGTGCCCAGTGGTAGCATATATAATGTGAATAATACAGGTCCTAAAACAGAGCCTTGTGGAACACCATACTTTACTTTTGTGAGAACAGATGATTCACCGTTTATATTAACAAACTGATACCGATCAGTGAGGTAGGACCTGAACCAGGAAAGAGCTATTCCTGTTACCCCTACAAGGTTTTCTAGTCTGTCTAGTAAGATATCGTGGTCTATTGTGTCAAATGCCGCACTAAGATCGAGGAGGACTAACAAGGGCACATGATCTTGGTCAGAAAGTAATAATAGATCATTTGCAATTTTTACTAGTGCTGTCTCTGTTCTATGATGTGGTCTAAAACCAGATTGAAATTTTTCGTGTATTTGATTTCTATGCAAATAGGAGCTTAATTGTTTTGCTCCAACTTTTTCCAAGATCTTTGATATAAAGGGGAGATTCGAGATGGGTCTATAATTTGATAGTTTGCAGGGATTAAGGTTAGCTTTCTTAATCAGCGGTCTAATTACTGCTAGTTTAAGAGATTATGGGATGTACCCAAGGCTAAGAGAAAAGTTTATTATTGACAGAATAGGCTTGGTTATTTCTGGCAAAATTTCCTTGAGTAAACCTGTAGGAATCGGATCTAACATACAAGTAGATGATTTTGCGGAAGAGACTATTTTAACTAGTTCATTTTCTCAGAGTAAGGTAAATGATTCCAGCCTCTCTGCAGGGATTATATTTTCAAGGTTGAGGCTGGCATTATGGGGAAGCAGGTTTGTAGAGTTTAATTGCGTATTCTGAATTTTCTGCCTAATTTTTTTTCAATTTTATAACTAAAGAAGAAGTTCATAAAATCATTGCTGCTATAGGCTAATGGTATCTGGGGTTCACTAACTGTTTTGTTCTCTGTTAGTTTAGAGATTGTGCTGAAAAGTAATCTAGGATTATTCTTATTGTTGTCTATGAGAGAGGAGAGATAGGCTGAGCGTGCTCTAGCAAGTGCTCTTCTATAGTCTATAAGGCTCTCCTTCTAGGCGGACTGGAACACTTCTAGCTTAGTTATGCGCCATTTTCGCTCAAGTTGTCTGGCGGTCTGTTTTAAAGCCAGAGTGTGGTCATTATACCAAGGGGCGAGTTTTTTCTGCCTTACTATTTTACTTTTTAATGGAGCCACACTATCTAGAGTAGATCGAAAATGCTGTCAAAACTTTTTCCTCTAAGAGCTTGGTCATAGTATCTAACACAGTAGGATTAGATGGAAAGCTGACAGAAGCTGATAATTTAGGAAGGTTTCTAATAAAGCTACCAGCTGTGGAAGGAGTTATCGTCCGCTTAACACAATAACATGGTGATTAACGCATATTACCACTAAAGTGAATTTCGCAAGAGATTACGTAATGATCTGAGACTGCTGTGCTCTGGGGGAGAATGGTTAACTTATCTATGTCTACACCAAAGGTCAGTATTAAGTTTAGAGTGTGGTTGTGGTAGTGTGTGAGCTCCTTTATGATTTGGGTGAAACCTATGGAGTCTATAATAGATGTAAATGCCTTGCTTAGTGCATCTTGAGGATTGTCAAAGTGGATATTAAAATCTCCAACAACTATTATTTTATTTGAAAGCGTTATTAGACTTGATAGAAACTCAGAGAATTCCTGTAAGAACTGAGAATTCGGCCCTGGTGGCCTGTAGACTAATTAGTGTAACAGAATTTTTATTTGTTCCTTGATCACTTATATTAAGAATAAGAACTTCAAAAGAAGAAAATGTATAGCCTACTTTCTGGCTCATGCCTAAAGCTTTAGTATGGATGGTTGCTATACCTCCACCTCGGCCGCTTAAACCAGGGCTATGTGCATAGCTGTAGCCTGGGGGTGCGGCTTCGTTTAAACTGAAGTATTCATCGGGTCTAATCCACATTTCTGTGAGGCACAGAGCATCAAAACTGTGATCGGTAATAATTTCATTCACAACGGCGGCTTTAGGAGTAAGGGATCTCATATTAAGCGGTCCTAGTTTTAGACCAAAGGTGCTGTCACTGCACTCTGGTATAACTATTGGTCTATAATGTGCTGTAAATGTGCTACAATTGGTCTGTAATGTGCTTTTATTCAAGGTAATAGATTTTACACTACCTGGAAAATTATAACATGACTTTTCTTTGTGAGAAAGTAGTTAAATAGTTGTATACCAGAGTCATTTTGGAGCCACTACTTTGTACTAAATCATTACTAATGTGTACTTGATATATATTTAAATCATGCTTTATCTATACCCAGTATACATGTCTTGTGTTATTTTCACCCCTCTTAAGGTCTAATTTATGTCTGTGCTGCCAAACTGAACTGTAAAAATACATCGTGTTCTAAAATATTTTTGTACCTATGTGTTCTTTAAGCACATCATTAGTATATCAATTTATATAGTCTGAGTATATAATTAGTTTATTTACTAATACTGCACACTCAAGTATTTTTGCAGAACCATTTCCATGCTTAGCATACACTGTAATACAGTTCACATTAGATGCACATAGATGCACATTAATGCACATTAATGCCTTTTTAATAACAGGATTGGATTAACTCAATGGTTCCCAACTCTGGTCCTGGAGAACCCCCTGCCCTGCACATTATTGTGTTCTCTCTGCTACCAACACACCAGATCAAGCTCATCGCAATAATAATTTCTGTATTCTCTAAGGAATTTCAATGCATTTGTGTTGACTTAACTAGTGTCATTCATCAGAATCAGCAGTTCCTACTGGAAATATTTTAGCTTTACACCAAATTAGTAGTGTGTACAATGCAATAAAAACACACTGGGCTCAGGAAAATCTTAAAATGAAGAACAGCTTAAATGTAACTCTGTACTGACTGTCTAATCCAGGTATTTTGTAATGTTGATAAAACTCTAAACTTGAGGCACTGCGATTTGTTTTGTTAGTGCTGCTTCCAAGCCTCCCAGCTCAAAGTAAGCTAAGCTTGTTAGCTAGCATGAGTATGTCTGAGTATGAAATTTAACAGTATGAACAATACTGCTTTGCTCATGCTGAAAAATCTCCCTTCGAGAACAATTTCTGAATTTTCTCTCTCTATCTATGCTTCTAGCTTTCTTAGTGAGCTGTTCAAAGCTTAGCCGGTTAGCTATAGGTGTTACTTATATCTGTTTAATGCATGTAAAAACAAAGGATTTGCAGTAAATTCAATTTACAGTTACTCAAGTAGCTTATATGTGTGAAGAAAAACATTACTTTTTACTCATCCTTCCAATACTTCATATTGAAATGTTGGGTGTGTCTAAAAACCTAGTGATCTCTCTACATAGACAGCATTTTAATAATAAAATATCATAATATACATAACATGAACGCTACCGACAAGCAGGCTTTCTCAGTTCTTAGATACCTCACATATGCTGCCTACTGAGGAATCTTATTTTGACCGAATATCAAGGGAGCAGCAAATGTTTCCTAAGCTGCTAAGGCAATCCTGCGATGCAATGCAAAGCAACTTTCACTTAAAGATGGTGGGCAGAAATGGTGCGGCAAGCAGCAGAGTCATCTTCAAATGTAAATTTTCTGCGGCATTTTATTTGTTTTCTTGTCATAAAGGTGGACAAATAGCCTATAGTTTGCAATTTAGGTCCATCACTGGCCATTTTACAGTTTTCAGAATACTAAGCCATTAGCAGGCATGCTAGCGGATTTTTTTTTTTGAGGCCTCAGACTATTGTTTTGAATAGCCAACTGGCTAACAAACTTGCTGGCTTTTGTCAAACATTAGCTAATGATGAAGTAGCACAATCTAATCAATGGTCCATTTGTGTGTCTTGAATTTGGTAGAAAAATGAGGGTTATGTGGTGCTTTTCTGTAACTTGCTATTTAATTCTCTGTCTCACATACACGAGTTGTTTCCACTCTTTCAGGGACCAAATCAGCGCTTGAAGCCTTCATAAAGGCTTTAAACTCTGCTTTATCAGCTAGGAAATAAGGAAGTTTTGGTTCACCTGTTAGATCAGGGGTGTCCAAATGTAACCGCAAAGGGAGGCTGTAGCCACAGGTTTTTACTGCAAACAAGCAGGAGGTCCCCTAATTCCCCCTTAATCAGGAAAAACAATTAATCATGACAGCCACAGCAGCCACACTCTGTGGACACGATTAGACACCAGTGAGTTAGTTATGCCAATTCAGTTATAGTATAAAATCTAACATTGGCTAATCATAATTTAAAAGTAAATAGAAGTCATTTGCTTGTGTGGTTAAGCGCTTTCCTAATCTGGTTAAAATTTTAGTGGAAAAATGTTGGATCTTTTAAAGTGTATTTCAAACCTAATTCAAATATTTTTTAAAAATCTTGAGTATAATTCAGCTCGGCAAAAGAAAGCAAACTGAGGTTAGATTACAGGTTTGCATTTATTTTAGGAGCTGAAGAAGTCACCACAGCCCTGGAATGGGACTGACAACCACCACCAAGGATCATTCTGAATGAAGGAACGGGGCATTGAAAATGCAAGACACAACACAGTAACACACATCGTACAGCCACTTCATTAAGCACACATCCTTTTGTCTACACTCTTTGGCCTGCATACTTTGTTAGCCCCTTTTTACCCCACCCCCACGGAGCAGGTATTATTTGGGTGGTGGATCATTCTCAGCACTGCAGTGTTTAAAAACTCCAGCAGCACTGCTGTGTCTCATCCACTCGTACCAGCGCAACACACACCAACACACTACCACCACGTCAGTGTCACTGCAGTGCTGAGAATGATCCACCACCCAAATAATACCTGCTGTGTGGTGGTCCTGTGGGGGTCCTGGCCATTGAAGAACAGAGTAAAAGGGGGCTAACAGTGTACAGAGAAACAGATGGACTACAGTCTGTAATTGTAGAACTACAAAGTGCACCTATATAGTAAGTGGAGCTGATAAAATGGACAATAAGTTTAGATGAGAGGAGGCTTACTTACTGAAGAGACTGGTCCATGTATATGAATATTTATGCAAGTTGTTGTTGTTGTTGTTGTTATAAATAGTTTGATTGCTAGTAACTTACTATTTAACTGTAAATGTACTCATAAAATTGTATAGTTGAGTATTTCATTGCTCTGTTTGGTCAATGCAAGTTACCTGCAGATGTGTGTGGTGTATGTAGATTTCAAACTGATTTATGTATTAATGTGTATGTCCTATTTAAATATTCAAAAACTGTATCGGTTTTAAAAAAATACTATTTATCTGGCTGGTAGCTTGTTTGATGTGGAGAAAGGGTTACTGTTTCTCTCTTAAATAGCTTAGAAAAACAGCTACTAAGAAAGCTCATTAGGTATTGGGACACACACATTATGTCACTTTGTGCTATGAAGCCTGATACTGTGGTGTTATAACATTTACCTGCAGTTACAAAGGCTTACGTTAAGCATTATGAAGGTATTAAGAATGCTTTATAGACCTTTATGAATGCACTTATAATGCATTATGGATACCTGAGTCATAGAAAGTGCTACTGGAATTTCTTTTGGTGCAGATATCAACATAAAATTTGCCATCCTCCCCATGATTGTCATAAGCATTGAAATAAAGCTGACAGGTGATGATGTACACCAGACACAATGGTGCTACTACTGTGAACTTTGGGGTTGGGTGGCATCTTTAGGACAGCATTCTGATTGTGGCATATTTAGCACCTTACCTTTACTACATTACTACTCACTGTGGCCTGCCTAAACCATCCTTAGTATCTTCTGCCCATCATGTTATGTTCCAGCTGCCGGACCATGATGTAGTTTTCTATTTTGCTACTTCTGGCATCTGAAATGGTCATTGATGACATGATTTCACTGTTGTCAGAACAAAACCTCGTATCTCCAAAATGGTAACTTTACAAGAGAAGCAAAAAACCTACTTTACTCTTAATGTAAGTCAATGGAACGAGACTTTTTTCCAGGTCATTTTGGGCCATTTGTTTTGGTCCATTCGTCATGAAATTTACAAAGAATGTAAAAGGCAACAGGTTTTTCAAATTATGTCAAAAACTGAAAAACAACAAAAATACATCACCACAAATTCAGAATGCGCAGTGAGACACAGCATATTGTACATTGTTACGGGACGGCGGGGAGGCGGAGCCAAGTGCAGAAATGGAAACAGAGAGAAAGAGGGATAAACGAGTTTATTGGGGCACTGGACTGTGGGTTTGAAATCGTGTGACTGAGGCGACCTGGAGCCAGGCTCAAACTGCCGCTGTACTGATCGACGGTCTGTGGCGTTACCACTGTGCCACACAGGTGGCAACAGGTCAAGCACCTAAAAGGAAGGGTGAAATGAAAAGGCGGGAAGCATCAAACAAAACAGACGCTGAAACCAGCGTGCTCAAACAAAGGTTGAACTAGAAAGGTGAAATAAAAGAAAGAAAAACGAAATACACCTCCCCTGTAAAAATGAAGGGAGGGTAGACTTTTCTATTTCTTTAAGTAGCTTTGGGGCAGTATTCTTTGTAGCCCTCTTTTCTTCTTTCTTTAGTTTTGGTGCACTTTCCTTTCTCAGCCCTCTTTTCTTTTCTTTTCTTTTCTTTTCTTTTCTTTTCTTTTCTTTAACGACACTAAGTACCGTACCGTACCGGTCACCCCTCTACAAAGGTGTGACAAACACCACTGTTTGCCACGGCCTTAAGTAGAGGAGTCCGCAGGTGTGTCGCGTTGGGCCTAATCAGCCCGCGGACTTCTGGGAATTGGAGTTCCCTGAAGTTATAGCCCCATGCCGCCGTCGCCCTCTGCTGGCAGCTGGCGGCTCAGGCTGAACCCTTACAGAAAATTACAATGTAAACAACATCACTAAGACCTGAGAATGCGTATTTAGTATTTTCATATGTTACTGTATGCTATATTTTCTGGCAAATATGCCATCCTGTTTGGTGGTTAACAGGCAGTAACGTATTAACAAATATCGTTTACGCTTACTGACAGAGAAGACAACATAAGACAAGTAACAAGCAGGATCTATTTAACAGCATTTAACAATTTTAACAGATTTAACAGCAGAGATAAATGTGATGACCATTATTATTATTATTATTATTATTATTTATTTATTTTTTTTGTCTAAAGATATTTAGATTTTTACATGCCCTGTTAAATCAAACGCTGGTTGAAGTGTAGAGCTGTGCTTCTAGAAGGCAGTGGTGTTCTTAAGTAGTGAAAGCTTTTAACGTTACAATAGGTGTGAAAGGTAATGATTAGAAACACCACCATGATAGTAACCATTCAAATTTACTCAGGTGTTTTGAAGTGATAAACACATTTGTAAGGAAAGGGATCCACATTTTACTCAGTTCCACTTCAGTCCTTTGCATTTAGTTTCTAGTTCCTGTTTTGGGTTTAATTTTATTCTGTTGTGTTGGTGCAAAACATTTCATTTTTGAAGCCATTACATTTTAGACAAGGTTCCCAGAAGGATCCCTAAAAGAGAAGAACAGAGTCAAAACTTCAGTTCCTTGGCCGATAGATGCTCCCATTTTCTGGTCATATATATGGGTGAGGTCAGGGGAGGGGCCGATGCACACTGACTAGGAAAGCCTGACAACAGCTCAGAGACACACACACAAACACCCAGCATGAGTGAACCAACGTGCTTTATTTATGAAACAAACACTAAACAGAACCAAACGGCTTGCTCAGCCTTACTTTAAAGAGTCCTTTTCTCTCTCTCTTAGTAAATGGGAGGAACGAGGGATGAGAAAACGACACCTGCACTCATCCATGTGTCGTTTTCTCATGCCTCGTTCCTCCCATTTACATCCATTTATTTTTACCCACAAACAGCCATATACTTTCCCTTGACTGACAGCCACCAAACTGCATGCACTCACTCAGGGCAGGTCCCCAAGCTCTAATCCACAGCCATACTGACCTACACTCCTCTATGTGTCGTTTTTCATCCCTCATTCCTCCTATAGAGTCCCATTCATCTTCACCATCACTCTCGCCCTGTTATATGCTTTGTCCAACAGTCACCAAACTGCATGCACTTCCTCAGGGTAGGTCCTCAAACTCTACTGCACAGCCATACTGACTCCTCTATGTGTCCTTTTTTCATCCCTCGTTCCTCCCATAGAGTCCCATTCATTTTCGTCCCCAACAAAGCCCTAATCTTTCTTTTTCCTGACAGCTACCAAAGTACATGTACTCACTCAGAGCAGGTCCTCAAGCTCTAATCCACAAGCATACTGACCCGCACTCCTCTAGGTGTTTTAAGATGTTGTCTGAACACTTCATGTTCCTAGTCTTAAATGGTCTCTGTCGCAAATGTTTGGGATTTGTTGCAGGTATTATTTTCATATTGAGCTTATATTAAAAAAAACAAAACAAAAAAACAAACAATTAAGTTAGGTAAAACATTACATATCTTGTCTTCGTTCAGTTTTTTGTGCAAATAACAGTAAAGTAGATTTATAAGTCAAAGTAGATAGAATCACTGCTTTCTGTTTTTATTTGCATTTTACACTTTTTTTTTGAATTGAGTTTATACAATCAAAAACACCTTAACAGAAATGCAAATGTTGAGGTACCAGGTGGCAGCTGACCACTGCATAGCATGAATATAAAAAATAAAATCTCTCTGCACTGACTCAGTATCAGTCAGTCACTCCCCTACTCCACCCTGTTTTCTGAATAAGGCTGTGTTGTCACTACATGTGGGCTGTGGCCTGGAGACAAATCAAATCAAATCAAAATCAAATCGAGCTTTACTGGTCACACACACAGTCCTACACAGTGACAACATGTAGTGAAAAAGCTTATACGACTGTCTGTTGCCATGAAAAACAGAATATAAAGTAGAAGAATATAAGAATATAAAAAAGGAAGAAGAATATAAATTATAAAAATGTAGGGTCATAATAATTCTATTATAAATGAGCAAATGAAAGAGGTTAGTAATTATTATAAATCTAGCAAGCAGCACAGGTATTGTGTGTATAGGGTGTATGGGTGATGTGTTTTTGCCAGACTGCCTAGCGGCCTTCACTTTGTTTGTGTAGCTACCCCTCAGTAGGTACCAGTAATGCACCCTAAGTTGGCCTGTTACCCAGCATTCATCCAACAGAAGAAGACTTTTCATGCTGCCAGCTTCTCATGTTACCCAGAATTAGGTAAGCTTGTATTTCAAGTGGGTTTGTTTCCTTACTTGAAATATTATGGTGTGGTTGCTGCTTGCGAGCTGCGGGAGCTCTCGTGGCTAGTTGTCAGCACTTTTTTGGCCAATTGAGCATGAACATTATATCAGCATTAGCCAAGAGCGAGCTATGGGGAAACAAAAGGAAAAAAGAACACATATCGTACCCAACTTTAAGTGTAGTGTAGCAGAACTTTATCACTAGGGACAGGCATTTGTTATTCTAATGTTTATATTTGTAAATATAGACTGTGTCGTAGCCTACACAAGTGGGCAAGACATTGGCTGTGTTTACATGCAAAGATTTTTGCCAATCCGATTGAATACATTCCGATTACAGATTAAGACTGAGGTTTTTATCTGCTCACTCTATTCAACAATCCGATGGAAAATCTTTGTTTTCATGCTCACTGCATGCATGGAGAACCACTTAGAGTAAATGTTACCATGACAGCGAACATCACGTGAGGTCCAGTCAGAGTGAGATAAGTTTTCTGTTGGCATGCTTGTGTTTTTAATTGCTTTAAAATGATGTCAGACTCAGGAAAACGTACTTCAAATGTACTTATTAAAGAAGGCCGAGAGGAAGACGTCACGTTCTTAGACACATAAGCTGGACGTCCATCACATCGCCGTCTTTTAAAGCCGAAGGCATAAACTTCATCTCCTCTGCAGACCAGTTTCTGCTCCCGCCATGTTGAGTGTTATAAACATTTATGAGTTTTTGCTATGGCGCGAACGCACATGCGCAGAACGTACTTACACATTCCGATTGGAAAAGAAATCAGATACAGGCGTTTACATGGCCATTATTCTTCTATTTAACAGATCAGTTACAGGATTACCCACCTCGTTCAATTGGATAGAAACTGTATGGCCTCAATTGGACTAGACTATTCCGATTGAGGTGTTTACATGGATGTATTCTATTCCGATTGAGCTGTTAGTCGGATTATTAATGGATTATTAGGCTGCATGTAAACGTGCACTACTGTGTGTTTATACTTGTGCATCGGTGTGTCTGCATCACTCTGCAATGGACACTATTCATAAAGCATTGCGCTTACTCACTTCAGCTCCATATAACTACTGTAGAAGTGGTATCAAAATGTTATTGTTGTGTACCATATCACTCAAGCATTAATCTGCAATAGGAATATTTTAGTTTTCGAGCACTGTCTTGACAAATAGTGAGAATAAGAAGTTGATTAAAGCCCTGATTTAACTTTAAACATAACTAAATTGCTGTATGTGTGGTGTAGCACTGTTTACTGCTGCTGCAGTTGCTCACATGTTTGAATTCTTTTTGTAATATGATTCTTAAAATATCTGTTTTAAATGAAAGCAGAACATGTATATGTGATGTGAATTTGATAGATTTCATTTATTAAAGCCATTGCTAAGCCATTATTATCTAAGATTAAGTGCCCCTTATTAGTCCCACAAGGGGAAAATTTCACCTCTGTAATCTAACCCCTTTGTGCAGCCAAACACCACATACACTCTAGTGGGCAGTGAGCTCACTTGCCCGGAGAGGTGGGCAGCCCTATCCGCAGCACCAGGGGAGCAGTTGGGAGTTAGGTGCCTTGCTCAAGGGCACCTCAATCATGCACTGTCGGCTCAGGGGATTGAACCAGCAATCTTCCGATCACAAGGCTGGTTCCCTAACCTCCAGCTCACGACCATTATCCAGCTATAGCATTATGCAGCTTTCTGTGTCACATTTACCAGCAATTTTTGTGCTCATGTCTTGAAAAGGCTAATGCTGCAGGCAATAAACCATCAATTATGTCATTTCTCCTACATCAGCTTGGCATGAACAGCAAATGTTAGCTGCCATGTTATGTCAGAAACACGGCACAGCTCTCCCACACCACAAAAATCTGTGTCAGAAAAGGCAAGTCAGATTGTTACAGCATAACCATGATGCTAAGATACAAGCCAGGAGTTATGTTTCTGAATAAACAGTGAAAAGTGGATGGTATCCAAAGTACTGGTTCAAAAATTAGAGTTAAACTAAAAGAAATATGCTGTTTGGCAGATCGCTGACAGAGCTAATGTTACCCAGCCAGCTAATTTTTGCTGCCTTTATGAGCTGTTTTTTCAACTGCTAATAGTAGGCTAGCTAACTAGCACCTGTAGCCTGCTAGCCTATAATTACAAGAATCCTTAAACGAAGTCTATCAAATTGTCATGCATTTGTCAGTATCACGGGATGATATGGACTTCATTACCCAGAACTCTCAGGGGGATCACATGACTGGGCTACTTCCCTCTGACTCGGAGAATGCGACGGACTACAATACCCACAATCCTCAGAGGGATCACATGACGTCTGACAATATCTCACGCTCCTATCAGCGCTCTAGTTCTATTTGCACCTGTTCTTTAGATCATATGATCAGCACTAGATAGTTTATAAGCCTGGGCTTTAGTGAAGTGCGAGGTATTGCTTCTTTACGAACTTACTGAGTGTTATTGTCTGATCACTTGTCTGATCACTTGTCTGCTGTGTATTTGACTCTTTGCTTTGTTTTTCTCGACTCTGCCTTTTTGCCTAACCCCTTTTGGATACTGTTGCCTGTGATTTTGGTGTTCTGTGTTCTTTGACCTTTTGGACTGTTTTTCGACTCACCCTTTTGTCTTGCCCCTTAGATTTGTTTCACACAGTGATATGTTCATTGTTGTGTTTTGTATCAGCTTTTTGGCTTTGACCCATGCTAGTTTTTTGACTCCGCTTTTGCTTAACTCCATAAAATCATCTTTCCCCTTTTTACACCACGAGCGTCTGAATTCTGTTGCAGTGTCACACAAATAGACTTTAACCTACATATAAAAGTGTTGATTTCCTTTTATAATGTTACAGAAATCACTGGCATGTTGTAAACATGTCACAGACATGGCTCAATATTAGCAAGAATTAGCTCATGCCAGCAGTTAATGTAAGCTAGCAACATTATTCAGGAATATGGCTACTATTACTGATAGCTAGCGATAGTTAAATATAAACATTTCTTTAGCTGTCAACTGAATTCAAAAATGGTGGCAAAGAAGGATAACAGAACAATACCATGAACACCTTAAAGTGATTTTTTACAAGAACGTGTTCTTTACTGTGAGTATGTATATGTTTCTGATGTCATAATTATATCATTATGTTATATAATCAATACTCCATGTGGAATACTTGTAAAATATCTCTACAGTGTAAAGATTTTATTGTATTTTTATTTTTTTTGCTTCTCTATCTATAATGTTTATATTGTTAACTCCTCACCATCCCATGTGTAACATAAATCAGTACCTCATGTGCAATCCTTACAGTGTAAATATTTTGATTTTACTTATTTATAACTCTTTATATTGTTCATTTTTGTGAAGGATAGAGTTTATATTTTTATCTTATCTAATTTTCTACTTTTAGTATTATATATATTGTCTATATAGTAACAAGCAACAAACTGTAAGACCATGTTAAGTAATTAACAAGGTTAATTACTTTGTTACTTGTCTTCTTGTTACTTCTTGTGCCTTGCTATGCCTTTTCTGCTGTAGCACTGTGAATGTCCCTGTTTTGGGACTAATAAAGGATTATCTTATCTTACCCAAATGAATTGTGAGATACTGACCTTTATTTACCCGTTTATTTGTAAGGAACACACACCCAGTGAAGCTTAAGTAAGAATCCGAACTATCACTTTAAAGCAGCACAAAGGGAGGAACAGCTAGCAAGTTTTCCACTGCTTATTGCACACTTGGCTCTGTAGGACACTAAAAGCTGTGCAGGCCATGGCAAACTGTATGTGTATATGTGTCTACATGTCCCCAAGAAGTCCTCGCTGCTGTGGAACTGTTTTATAGTTAGCAACGTTAAGACGCTCAGATTAGTCCTGTTGTTTTTGCAAACTTACATCTTTGGGTGAAGAAAATGCCTTTGCAATCTGATTATAATTCAGTTAATGTAACTGAAAATTTGATAATGAGATTTTAACAGATGAGACATACATAACTTCTTCACTGGGACTTATTCCGATCCTCTTCTGACCTGCTGTGGGTGGTGAGAGATACAGAAAGAACAGAGAAGCCAAGTCACTGTCCCAGTCTATAAGGAGGAAAAACAAGTATTAGGTATTTGGAATATAACTTGAGCATGTAACGTAGCTTACAGGTGTCATTATCATCCTCTGCAAGTTTCTTTGCCGCTTTCAGAAATCAGTGAAGTACATTTGACCGTATCAGGTGTTTGGTCTCTTCGATAACCTTGGGCTTGAATGTTGTCTCCCACTTCTCAAGCATCTTGGAGGCAGCAGGAAGTCTTCATCCAGCGGTTGATAATGCATATATAGAAATGCACCAAGCCAGTAGTCAGCGCACTGTTAATTGCTTACACACAACCAAATTAAAGACTAGAGTTTAAATAAAAGAACTTTGTGCTTTGACATATAAATAACATGGGAAAGTTTTTAAGATATCTATGGTTCTCTGTTGGTCATGCACTTGGTTCTGGTGATGTTGCATGGTCATCTTCATCTTCTGAAACACACCTGCTTTATCAGGACAATGAATAAGAAAGATATAGTCTTCCTGCATGCATCTCCATCAAGCTTCTGAGGTACTGTGCCTGCTGATCTTCGGCAGTTTGGTTCTTGTGCTTGAGGGACTGTGGCTGCTTTGACTGGCCACTGAAGTTTATTTCTGGACATAGTACTTGTTTAGACTGCCAGCACAAATCAGATTTGTGATAGTCTGGACAGCAAAAAAGTACATGAAATCTGATGTTTGGAAAATGCATCCAAACCACATTTGTAGGTGGTTTGAAATGCAATTCCAATTAGATTTTTACAGATGCAACTCAGTCTGAATGCTGTGGCAGATTGGATTCCAGAGTGTCCTTTGCGTCACTCGCAACATGACAAGCAATGACAATGTCATATCTAGAGTGACAGAAGTGCTGGGGTTCAAGAAAAGTGCCAAAGATTCATGCTTATGCCACAGAGTTTTATGACGCACCTCCATCTCTCTTGCATACACGTTTTGAAATATGCATCTCTAGGATAGCTACATAGTTACTGATGGCTACGTTGTTACCACAGCAACCCATGCAGATAGGCTGGTAATGTCTGGACACATAAATCCGATCTGAACACTTGCAAATAATAGTGCAAATCGGATCTGAAAGATCTGATTTGAGAAACAAATCCGATTTGCCTGCAGTCTGAACATAGCCATAGTCTAGAGGCACCATGCTAAATATCCTGTGCTTTTTCCTCCCCATCTTAGAAGTGCTGGAAGAGCAGCTATAGCAGCACTGTGAAAGGACAGTCACTTTAGGTTTGTAATTTTTTTTAAATTTATGTGTAAAATCCCATTAACCAAATCTTTTGGGATTGCCTCTGGGGAGCATTTTCATTGACGTGATGGTTGATTTAATGGTTGTTATTTTTCATCTTCATGACAATCTTCATGGCCCATTTGAACAATGTGCCATATTCCACAGTTCCAGTTGTTCAGTGGTACATGCATGGCATTTGTTAGGTCAAAAAAATTGAACCATACATAAGAACATTGAAATTTTGCCGCATTTATAAGTAACTGTGGTGCATTCCGTCACGTAAACAAAAAACCCCCAAAGCTCTAATCTGTAAAACTGGCTTGTTTTCAGGAAGTAAGCATTTTTAAAACTTACACAGCCCTTCAAAGAAAAGGATCTTTCAGTGAAAAAGAATATAATGATTCCCAGGGCATACTTCTTCTTCTGCTTATATATTTCTCCTTTAGCATTTCTCCTCTCTTCTTAATACAAACCTTTAGTCTGAAATGGCCCAAAATGGTTTAAACAGTTGGTTTAAGAAACACATATCTATGCATCTCAGTCATATGGCTAGACAGTATGTTGACAAGCTGTCTCTGGGTGCATCCATCCATCCATCATCTAAACCGCTTATCCTTCTGGGTCGCGGTGGTGTGCTGGAGCCTATCCCAGCTGTCATTGGGCAGAAGGCAGGATACACCCTGGACAGGTCACCAGTCCATCGCAGGGCAGACAGACAGACAGACATACATAGTCACACACACACTCACACCTAGGGGCAATTCAGCATGTCCAGTCAGCCTGACTGCATGTTTTTGGACTGTGGGAGGAAACCCACACAGACACGGGGAGAACAGGCAAACTCCACACAGAAATGACCCTGGTCACCCAGCCAGGAATCGAACCCAGGCCATTCTTGCTGTGAGGCGACAGCGCTACCCACTGCGCCACCGTGCCGCCCTCTCTGGGTGCAGTGCTTCAGAAATTTTTATGACTTGTACTCTTCAGGGGCATCCTCAACTCCAAAACTCCAAGTTTCCTAAGCAAGGCATTTTCTACTGCCTCACATATCAAGAAAACATTTTCAGTGTACAGTTCAGTCTACCAGGATAAAATCATCTGAACCCCACTGTAATGAAACCTAAAAGTAAAGATAAAGGTAAAATTAAGATTTTCATAGTGTGATCAATAAAAGTACGTTAAATTTAAATAAAATTCACTGCATCAGAGGAAGGTCAAAAACAGCAGCAACTACTGACTACAAGTCAACCATTTACATTATTAGCCTTGCAGAAGAGATGTGCCAATTTAATATATGTGAATGATATAATAAATGTGTATGGAAAGAAAAGTTACACAATACAGAGCAACACAACAGCCAAGCCATGGGTTCATCTGTACTTCCCCACTAAATAAAGTTTCCTAAAATTCTCAGTCTGGCATTCACCATTCATCTCACTATAGTTTAAATATACTGCTCTCAAGTTCCTCTTCTGTAGCCTTTGACTCAGAAACCTCAGAAATGTGGTCGACACGTTCATGATTAGAGCTGGATAATTTTCTGTGGGGATTCCCCATTTTCTTCATCATGGTCACTTGAAGAAAGTGATGTGGTATCTGTGAGGGAAGATGGTGTTAAATGATTTAAAGGAGAAAAATCTTTAAAAAAAAAAAAGGAAAACATAATTATGAAAATATATCTAGTACTAGGATTATCTGCTAGAAATGTGCTATGCGGGGGGCACAGCCACTAATAGAGATGGTTTGTGATATGGTGAATTCAAATAAAATTTGATCAACCAATTTATCTCTGAAAACTGACCTTTGAATGCACATCGCTTTTACTTGTTAAGAGAAGTATTGTGATATTGCATTTTGGTCATTCCCAACATTAGAGTATACAAGACAAAACAGTAAATTTCATAAGCAAGTTGAACACTAAAGGGACCCCCATAGTTGTCAGTTTAACTGCTCATGTCTCTTGCTGCAATGGCAGACATACTGGTTTCAAATGAAATGGCACTTCCCAAGTGTGGAAACATTTCATTTTAATCCAAGCATCCAAAAAGAGCAAGAGAGTCCAGAGGGGGGAATTTGAAAACTGTTTCACGCAGGAACAGCGAGAGGTAGTACACAAATATTCATTTTCAGCGCTTCCCTGCATTTTAAACATCCAAATGCGCCAGTGTCAAGACCATAAACAAAGACGTGGTAAGCGTGGAGGTCTGCATGCTAAGCTAAGGCTAAACCCACACCGGCCAGCGCTACCTGCGCTACCTAGCATCTTCCTTGCCAATGTGTGGTCTCTGCCTAACAAGCTGGATGAATTAAAGATCTGGACCCTCACACAGAAATATCTTATGGACTGCAGTTTGATGCTTTTTTTTTGGAAACTTGGCTAAGCAACGAAGTTTCTAACATCGTGATGGAACTAGAGGGGCGCTTCAGAGCTGTTAGGTCAGCTACAGCCTCGGGTAAGAGTCGCAGTGGTGGTGTTTGCATTTTTGTAAACAAAGCATGGTGCACGGACTCTGTCGCTGTTGATACCCACTGATCGGCTGATCTAGAATTCCTGATTATTAAGTGGAGACCCTTCTATCTTCCATGTGAGTTTACCTGCATTGTTGCTGCTGCAGTTACTGTCCCGTTTACACCAGTGTGGCTAACGCCTACAAAGCCACACCCCTCCCCCACCTGGGAAAGTCTGACCACGTTTCTTTGTTCTTGACCCAAGTACACCCCAGCCATCAACCATGTGAAACCCACAACAACATCTGTAGAGATCTGGATGGAAAGGGCTGACTCCTTTCTTCAGCAACAGTTCCAGCACACAGGCTGGAGTGTGTTTGCAGCCCAGGCCACCACAGACTATCATACCAATATTGACATCTACACCAACCTGGATCATATCAACAGCTGTGTGGACAGAGTGACAACTCACTAAATAATACCTTCCCTAACCAGAAGCCCTGGATGAACAGAGAGGTTCGCTTCCTGCTTAAAGCAAGAGATGCTGCCTTCAGGTCTGGAGATCAGGAGGCTTACAGCTCAGCCATAGCCAACCTCAGAAGAGGTATCTCAAAGGCTAAACACTGCTACAAACAGTGGACTGAAGAGCACTTCAACTTCTCTGACCCCTGGCATATGTGGCAAGGTAAAGAGTCAATTACTCACTTTAAACCACCCAGTACTAAATCCCAATATCTCAATCCACCATGCGTAGTATATTCACTGCGGATCACTGTCAATATGTTTACCACCATTATGTGCAATTATGTCAAGTGCAATATTTCTCCATTTATTACTGTTTATTTATTTGCTATTTTATTCACTGTGCAATACTCACTACAATACATACATTTCTACATTTCTAAATTTAAATGTAATACTTTGTATATTTTTCTTGTAATTTTTGTACATATACATATATCTTTATATTTTTATTGTTTATTCTATTTTATATATTGTTTGTATATTTCCTGCTGCTCTGTCTTCTGTGCTGCTGTAACACCGCAAATTTCCCCGTTGTGGGATTAATAAAGGATTATTTTACTGCACCCCCTACCAACCACTTCTATGCTCGCTTCGACAGGGAAATAGGGTGGTCTTCTCGAAAACAGATTTTCCACCTGATAAGCAGCCGCTCACACTCTCCACTGCGGATGTCTGTCACACTCTGAGCAAGATGAATGCACAAAAGGCAGCTGGCCCTGATGGAGTACCTGGTCGTGTGCTAAAAGCCTGTGGTAAGCAGCTGGCTGGGGTCTTCACAGGCATTTTCAATCTGTTGCTGGCCCAGGCAGTTGTCACAATTAGCTTCAAGACCGTCACCATCGTGCCAGTGCCAAAGCATTTGAATGCTTCAGCTCTGAATAACTTCCTTCCTGTCACACTCACCTCCATCATCTCCAAATGCTTTGAAAGACTAGTTCTTTCACATTTGAAGTCCTGTTTGCCTGTTACACTGGACCCACACCAGTTTGCCTACCGCTGCAACCAGATCAACAGAGGACACCGTTTCCATGGCACTCCACACTGTATTTACCCACCTGGACTGTCAAAATTCATATGTCAGAATGCTGTTTATTGACTTCAACTCAGCATTTAACAATGTGATTCCCTCCATACTGATCTTAAAGCTTAGCCAGCACATCTCTGTGCAATTGGATTCTGGACTTCCTGACAGACAGACATCAGTCTGTTAAGTTAGACAAACTCCTCTCCCCCCCATCACCCTGAACACCAGCGTGCCACAAGACTGTGTGCTGAGCCCTCTTCTGTACTCCCTGTTCACTCATGACTGTGTTACTGTTTACGGCTCTAACTCCATAATCAAGTTTGAGGATGACACCACGGTGAAAGGTCTGATCGGCAGTGACGATGAGACGGCCTACATGGACAAGGTGCAGCACCTGGCAGCATGGTGTGATGACAACAACCGGACGCTCAACACCCAGAAAACCAAGGAGATCATAGTGGACTACAGGAGGGGTAGGAGCCAGACACACTCCCTCATCTACATCCGCAGTGCTGAGGTTGAGTGTGTGTCTGACTTCAAGTTCCTTGATATCCATATCTCTGATGATCTCACCTGGTCCTTAAACTCCTCCATCATGGTCAAAAAAGCACAACAGCATTTTTACTTCCTACAGAGCCTCAAGAAAGCTCACCTGTGTCCCGGGATACTGGCGAACTCCCACCACTGTATCATTGAGATCATACTCACAAACTGCATCTCAGTGTGGTACAGCAACTGCTCCACATTTGATCGCAAAAGCTCTAGCAGGTGGTGAAAACTGCCCAACGCACCATGGGTGCCCAGTTAACCTCTGTTGAGATGCTGCCTGGCCAGGATGAGGAACATCATTAAGGATGTCTCCCATCTGGCAGGCTATACAGAAGCGTCCGCTCCCGCACCAGCAGGCTCAGGAAGAGTTTCTTCCCTGAGGCTGTGACTCTGCTGAACACCTCACTGTCACTTTAACTGTCAACACTTTAATTTAACACTTTAACACTTACTTCACTGTTATTGTACTTCATGTCCTAGTATTATTGCACTATTCATATTTGTACGTCTATTACTGCACTATTCATGTTTGCACCAACAATTACTGTACTTATCTTTTACATATACTGCTCTCACAAGACGTACTATGCTCTCCACTCACTTATATATATATATATATATATATATATATATATATATATATATATATATATATTAACCACTATTATTAACTACTTTATTATTTAATATTATTTAATAATACTGTATTTTGCACTTCTGGTTCGATACTAACTGCATTTCATTGGTACCTGTACTCTGCACAATGACTGAATGAATAATCTAATCTAATCTAATAAACCAAATAGGCCTGCAGCAAGAAGCATACTACCCTCTAATGACTAAAGCTGATAATGCCCATATTAACTGCCATAAGAAGGAAAGCCCTACTAGTAAAAACATTCCAATAAACTATGAACAGCACAGAAAAAAAGATATCTTGAAATAACTAGGCCACATAAAACCTTGTGCTACTCACCTTCATGAATTCCAAATAGGTGAAATGGTAATGCTAGACCCAATGCTAGATCTGGCCTCATTCTGCCAGCAGAGTGACTGGTGTTCGCCAGACAAAGCTATCTGAAGATAGGCTAATAAACAGGAAAATATGTAAAAATGTCAACTTACACCACATAAAAGACAAAGAAACAAACTACACTAATTTCAAAAAATGTGGTCATTAACCATATTAACCAACTAACTTCATACTCTTCCCTGGCTTTGTTCCTCTAGCAACTTTATAAAATAATTTGCTAATGTTGAACAGCTAATAGTTAACCTAGCATCAGCATTTACCTAAAACATCAGCTAAATGAATCCACTGTTAGGCAAAAAAGTGATAATGTTAATTTAAAGTTAAGTGTTGTATTAAGAAGCCACTACCTTTACATCTAAAGCAAGTAGCAAACATTTTGGGCATCTAAATTACATTGAAACAAAATGTATCATTGACTATTAGTTAGCTAGCTAGCATGCAAAGCTAAATCTGCTAGTATTAGCAAGTATCCACAAGCTTCATCGACACATCTCAATCACATTACACCTCACGTGACGTTAACATTTACATTTACAGCATTTAGCTGACACTCTTATCCAGAGCGACTTACAAAAAGTGCTTTGTTGTCTACTCAGAGAATGGAACTTTGCTAGTTACAAATAAGGTCCTGAGCTCAGATATTGCTAGAAACAAAAGCCCATTTTGATACCTAGAGAAAAAGAAACAGAGGTAAACACAGCGCAGTGCAATACATTTCAATAAGGGTGGTACAATGCATTACAATAAATACTTAACTCAGTGCTCATTTAAGTGCTGTAAAAAGAGATAAGTCTTCAGTCTGCGTTTGAAAACTGCAAGAGAGTCTGCTGTTCGGACAGCCAGTGGGAGTTCGTTCTACCACCTGGGGGCCAGGACAGAGAAAAGTCTTGATGCTCATCTTCCACGCATCTTGAAGGATGGCGGGTCAAGCCGAGCTGTATTTGAAGCTCGAAGTGCTCATGGTACAGTTCGAGGTTTGACCATTGCCATTAGGTAGGGAGGCGCTGGTCCATTTTTGGCTTTGTAGGCAAGCATAAGGGTTTTAAATCTGATGCGTGCAGCTACAAGAAGCCAGTGAAGGGAGCGCAGCAGTGCAGTGGCGTGAAGATTGAAGACAAGCTGTGCTGCTGCATTCTGGATGAGCTGCAGAGGCTTGATGGCCTGCATATGAAGACCAGCCAAGAGCGAGTTGCAGTAGTCAAGCCTTGAGATGACAAGAGACCGAACCAGCACCTGGGTGGCCTCTCGAGTGAAAAAGGGTTGAATCAGCAATGGCGAGATCATAATAAGGCCCTGTAGATGCAACTGGAAACCTGAGTGTCAGAAGATGAGAAAGAAAGCATTAGTTGAATGTCATCAGCTTAGCAGTGGTAAGAGGAACCATGATAGGAAATTACATAACCAAGAGAACGAGTGTAAACTGAAAAAAAAGAGGACCCAGCACCGAGCCTTGTGGGACACCAGTGGAGAGCCTGCATGGAGAGGATGTGGACCCTCTGCACGTTACCTGATAAGAGCAACCCTCCAGATAAGACTTGAACCACTTCCACACACAGTGATTCCAAGGTTGGTGAGGACGTCAAGCAAGATTGTATGGTTGACCACATCAAAAGCTGCTGAGAGTTCAAGAAGAATCAGTACAGTTCAGTTCATGCAGGTGCTCAATTAGAAACCCAAATCAACACCCATCTACACAAATTCATTTTTACTGGAATGAATGAATTTGCATTACTGGTTTTGCTGTGTAAACTTTTAGTCAGGTTTAGTTCAAATAATAAGGCTAAGTAAATTTGACAAGACTAAATTCAGTACAGGTGGCACAATTAACACTGGTTACCAAGTAAAACCATATCTTTGTAAGACCTCAACCACCACTGACTAGTTCTGGTAATAGTTATTAGAAATGATAATAATTATTTTATAATTTGTCCAAATATTTAGCCTTTAAATATTTGGCCTTTTATTTTATGCTGTGCAATGCAGTTACTTTAATAGACAGGCAGTGTACGGTGTATGTTAGCCTGTTGAGTATATGGGAACCAATCTAGCTGTATAGTGTGTATGAGGATCACTGTGTGCCAGCTCCTTTCATATAAATTCAGTGAATGATTCTAAGGGCTGTCATAGAATGAAGCAGAAGAAAGCAAGAAAGGACAGCAAGAAAGGACAGAAGGAAAGACTGATAGAAATAAACAACATGTTTGACCCAAACATGCTTGCTTAGACTTGACCATGTATCATTTTGGCGTTGCTTCCTTTGTCAGAAGTTTGGGGCTTTTTGTGGGCTATAAATTGTCACCACTGCCAGGAAGTAGCACTAAAAGAACTTGGAGAGCGAAAGGATGAGGCTTCTGATGTCTTTATTTTTTGTGTCTCTGTGGGGTAAGAATGCTATTATTCTGTACAATTATCACTTTTATTTAATTGCTGTAACTTGCTAAAAGTGGTTCTAACAGCCAAGTTTCATTTGAGCTTTAACTTAAATTGTGATCACAGCATGATTACACTTGGTCAAAACACGTGCTCTGTTCTTAATGTGAATACTTCTTATTTCCAAGGTGTCGCGTTTAGCGGTGTTTGGATCGTGCAGTGGTCGACCAGAGAGAAATATGAAGTTGGAGATTCGGCAGTCCTTCAGTGCAACATCAGCTCTCATCGAGAAACACTTCGAGCATGCAGAATATCCTGGGCCATTTACAACCAGAGCAACACAAATAGGATAATAGACATTTTAAAAACAGAGAAATATCAAAACAGAGCCAAAATGAATTCAAAAGGTACTTTTGGTGAAATTACTCTTCGCAATCTTTCGGTAACTGACACAGAAGAGCTGTTTTGCACGGCATCATGCTTCATTGATGGAACACTGGAGCAGATCACTGGCAACGGGACTTCACTGATCATAACTGGTGGGTTACTTCATTGTACAGTACTGGTAAATTACTTGTTCCACATGTTTACATATATAATTAACAAGACACTTCAGCTAAAGTGTAGCTGTGCAATACAGCTTTGGTCTAAAATGTTTTTCAGTATCATTTCAGACACCAATTAAATTGAATTTTTCTTTTCAGAACAAAAACCAGAGCCTGCACATCCATGGCTGAAATATCTCCTCTTCTCTGTTAATCTGCTAGTCTTCTTAATAGACACCTTTATCTATGTATCAATCATTTGAAAGAGGAAACAATGAGACCAAAACACTGTAATAACATTATTCTCTACTTCGTACATTGTGCATTATTCTCTGCTTTTTACAACCTTCAGAACGATAAATATGAATTCATATTGCTGAGGAGAAATAAGCAACATTGTAATATTGTAATATCATTAGTAATGACAATGACTAGAACAGTGAAGTCCTGGAAAACTGTTGTAATTACTTCTCTTGTTTAAAGCGTGTAGTTATTGTTTTAATAGATGGGTCATTTTAATAACCCCTGCACATCTTATGAATTCCATCAACCACTGAAGTGAACTCAGACTCATTTTAATACGTCAAAACAATAGGAGTTTTCATTCAATTAAATTGATAGTTTTTTTTTATTGACCAAAAATAGCCATAAATTGACCTTTTCCTGTCTATCACTTACCACTTACTTGTTCAGTAAAACTTGATGTTACATGCAACCAGGGGTTGTAACACTACAATACCTTGTAATTAACTAAACGACATTATTTTGCATGATTATTGAGAACTTTTTACATAAATATAAAAACATGTGAATCCCTTTATATAATTGTTGTTGATATATCTGCATTCTCTGTGTTCTGACCCTGCTCCCCATATTTGAAAGGATATACATTATCTCCCATAATCAAATTTTGAATCTGTTCAATATAGAATATTTGTCTTGAGTAAATATTTCTTAAACCTAGAAATACAGTGCTTTGGCTTTTGGCCTGTCTGTGAGGCTTGTGATATGTTCCTTGAGAAGGATGCTTTGATATGATATGAGGACTCATTTATGCCCCACTCCAGTCTAATCTATCAGGCATACAGGCTAATCTATCAGACCTACAGCTGGCAATACTCTACTTTTTAAGTCCTGCTGACGCTTGAATTAGTTAGGTTAATTTGAATCAAATGTTCTTCCTTGTGCAAATATTGGCATCAGTTAAAACAACGGCATCATCTTAAATGAACTGTTTTTATACGGGAGCAGACAAATGGCTTATATAACACTAGAATCACCAATTTCTGAGGATTCTAATAGCTAAATGCATATTTGACTATTTGATGACATTTGATTGTCTAATTTACACTCTGAGTTTTAGCCTGCTGATTTTCTTTAAGCTTTTGTCTTGGTTAAGCTTTTGTGTGTGTTGATGTGAAAGTAATGACCTATTAAGATTGTTTCTATATTTGAATCCATATCTTTTATACTATTTCCTTTTTCATGTTCCTACAATTCTGAAAAACATTTTTCTTATTAAAATTTTATAAACTATTTTGCTTTCAGTTTTTGCAGTATGTTTTTTGTACATTTATAGTTTTCTCTGCTCTTCTAAATTACCCAACATATTGTTTATTATTTATTCGGATACCCCTACTATGTAATCATCTTGACACGTGTCATAGATAAATAGAAATTGTGCAGTAAATTGTTCAGAAAAATATTTCAATATGTCCTTTTATTGTTGTGCCTTTCCTCTTTGAAAATTAACAAAATATGGAAATTGACTGGAGGTGCTCAAACTTTTGCATACAACTGTAAAAGTTCAAATGTTGTTCAACTTTAGTTCTTCATGTTTAGTTCCTAAGTTTTTTTAGGTTCTATTTATTCTGTGTGTGTGTGTGTGTGTGTGTTCTTGTATTGCTATACTTGTGAGGACCCCATGGCCTCACTATGGTAGGACTTCATGAATTTTTTGTTCAAGTGAGGACATTTTGTTGGTCTTCACTTAAGCATGTGTTGTTTTCACCACAATTACTTGTTTTATTTGAAAACTAAAAGAGCAGAAAACGTGCCTTTTGGATAGTGCGGTTACCTATGGAAGTCCTCATAGGTATTGCAAGACAAATTTGTGTGTGTGTGTGTGTGTGTGTGTGTGTGTGTGTGTGTGTGGTTAAAAAGCACAGAAGAGAAAATCTCCCAGACACTGAGCATAAAATAAACATGACATAAGAACATTACACCCACAACATTTTGAGTAAAAGGAAATTTTGGGAAATAGTTTAACATGTATGAAAGACGACACAACAGAAATGAACAAAGGTTTACCGTTACAGACTGCTGCCTATTTGCTGCTACACAATCTATTAGCTGCCTTTCACTCCTTCCATCAATGAAAAGTGTGCACCCAACCATTGCTAAGCCAGGAGGACAGAGTGGCCCTGCTTTCTGGAGCCCTGACAATTCTTCTGCACTGTAAATCTGAGACAGGGGTGTTTTCTCTTCAGCTAAGGTGAGTTTTGTGTGCAGTCCTGCCGAAAGCTGCTAAAGCGAGCATTTGTGTCTAGCATCACTGCAGCTTAAAAAATAGCAGTTTAAAAAAAATAGTAAGACTTTTAAACTGAAGGTTGCAGTACTGTAGATTGCATTGCCTTTTGTGGTGAGGCCTGTTTTTCCTTCTGAAATCAATATACTGTAAAGAACCACTGTAATTTCTATAATAACGCAAAGTGTTAAGGCCAGTACTTTGAATGTGTTTTATTCAGAATCATGGGTTGAATTCTTGGAAAACATTGACAGTACAAGCAGATTATACTGTATCAAACACATTATTGTATGGCTATTTTAACAATATTGTAATAATACATCAAAAAATACAAAAACACCAGCTTTACAGTAAAATTAGGCACCGAAAGCACTTTGCTGACACAGGAAAAGGATAATTGTCATCACTGTGTTATGGGCATAAAATCAGACACCAGGTCCAATCAGCTGCAACATAGTTATTAGGGGAGAATGGTCTAAAAATATATGAAAGAATACAGGTTTAATTGCTCACACATGACTGCTTTGTGCTACTGACTGCACTGGTCACAACAGACCTCTTTCTATACCTTCTGACCCATGTAATTTCTCAATAAACAGTACAAAACCAAAGTGAAGGCATCTACATTTGCCATCCATGAGCTGCATTAGCCTAGTTGGCTAGTGACAATAGCTAAGGAACACAATCTTAGAGACCAGAGGTACAATGCACTGAGCGAATATTGCATGTTTACATTACCAAAAGTTAGATTTAACATGTTTAAGTGTTGTGGATCTGCTACTTTTAGCTTCAATAGAGTTTTGAGAGAGAGAGAGAGAGAGAGAGAGAGAGAGAGAGAGAGAGAGAGAGAGAGAGAGAACTTACATATATTAGGCAGAAAACAAATGAATAAATAAGGCAGAACTTAAAAAAAATAGAGAGAATATGCTTCTCTGTTTTTCCAATGTAACATGCAGGGGGTGTGAGATGTTGTCCAGGATGGCTTACAGCTTGTTGAGAGGCCTTTGTTCTGCCACAACCTCCAGAGAGTCCAGCCTGACTCCAACAACAGAGCCACCCTTCTTAATAAGTTGGTTTAATTTGTTCAGGGCACTTTTATTAACATTGTTGCCCCAGCACACAACAGCATCGAATAAAGCCCTCACTGCAACAGACTGGTAGAATGCCCATAGAAGCTTTGTGCACACACCAAAAGACCTCAGCCTCCTCAGGAAGTACAGGTGGCTTTGGCTTTTATTGTACACAGCGTTTTACAGATCCAAAGAATTCAGGTTTTGATTTGAAGTTTGCTGCTCACGTACGCTGTGCTCACATATGACCGCTGTCTGCTACTGACTCTTCTTCACATGCTTATATCAAACATTCACCACAGTACACAGCACCCCCTGCTGGCTGAGTTGAAATGTAGCAGACTACAGTAAATGCACATTAGGGTGGATAGACAATCTAATGAAAATGATATTCAATTATTTTTCATGAGGGTCTTTGTTTTTAACTACTGTTTCACACCAATATACTACATTCTCCCACACAAAACTGAGGGTCATATGACCTTTCTGAAACCTCTTTCACACATGTATTAATACGCTTTAACATCCTTGCATGGTGTCCAAAACCCCAGTGGTGACAGGCCTCACAATTCCTGTGGACCAGGTAGAGCTGGCCCAAAGTGTCATAGCTAAGCACTACTAGTTGCTGTCTTTGTCTTTGAGGGTACCACCTGACAAGTTGTTGTAAGTTATCATCTGACTCAGATCTACAGTCTCTGCTGCTACTAGGACTTTCATGTATGAGTTCTGGGCCTAAAAACAGAGGGGGCAGATCCTTTTCTACCTGAACTTAAAGGGGCAAATCCTCTTCTACAAGGAACTGAAGGGACAAATATAGGAAAGGGCTCATCGGGAGGGGTCTGATTACTATATGAGAGCAGCTGTACCAGGAAATGTAAATGTTTCATGCGTTACCAGAATTTAACTGATTCATCTGAGGATACAAAGTGGTTTTAGTGTCTCATCTGTCTACTTACATTTTAGCCTGGGTTTGTGTCACTGTCATCAACTCATTCATATTTTCATGGTGAATCTCAGGCCTTCATTCCTCTCAAGCCATGATAGCAGTCCAGCTAACATCATCTTCTAGACTGCAAAGTGGGCTCTGTTTTATCCCAAAATTATACATAATTGCATACATTAAATGGTGACACAATTCTCCATGTTTTCATTTGGTTTCTATAACCTTTTATTTCTTGTGTCAATAGACATTTCTAAAATATGAAAATAACTGGTTTCATGAAACAGACGTATGAAATATATTAGTCTTTTGGGAATTAGATTTCAACTGAAACTCTTTACTCCTAGAACGGTATGTTTCCTACTGGTCATTAATGTTTACATCCCATAGAAACATGGCAGTATTTTCTCTATGCTATGGCATGAATCTCTTAGAAAATTGACAAAATATAATTTCACCAACTGTGTTCAGACTTTTGCATGTTTATTTGCACTTATTATAAAGATATATGATGATTTTACAAGCAAAAACAAATTACTGCCAGACAAATGGCTTTACATAATGTGGACAGTACTGTACATTATTTCCATTTTACTTCTGTTTACTTTTTTCTTTATTACCATATGGATTAATAAGCTTAGCTTGGATGCTTTCAGCAGCCCAGAGTGCAAAAAAGGCATTTGGTTTTGGGCACAACTGCAAGCTGTAAACAGCATTTGAGTGTTTAAGGATTGCAGATATGAATATTTATGTTGCTCATGGTTATTGTGCTATTTTGTGTCACAACTAAATAACTAGCTGGAGAAAGAAACTTCTTTGAGAAAATGGCAGTTTTATTGAAGTTCATACAAAATGCCAGGTGTGGACAGTATTGTGCATGTGAAAAGCTCTGTAACAGCATTATTATTAGTAGTAGTAGTACTACTACAAGTAGTAGTAGTAGTAGTAGTGGTGGTATTGTTGTTGTTGTTGTATGAAGTTGCTTACATTTTTACTTCATCTGTTTAATTACCCTGGTTGATGTGCAGAGCTGTACTTCCATATGATGAACCACTAGATGGCAGTGATGTTCTAAAGAACTTCCCTCGCTATAACATAACTAGAGAAGTCAAAGCTTTGGTGACACTTTATTCTGAGTGGTCATGTTTAGATGAAACAAACACAACAGACTCTCAGTAACTTGTCAAAAACATTTGGTTAGGTTTTGGGTTGAAGTTGAGGTTAGGGTTAGGATTACTGTGAGGGTGAGGGTTGGGTTAGGTTTTGGGTTGAGGTTAAGGTTTGGGTTAGGATTAGGGCCAGAGTTAGGGTTAGGTTTTGAGTAAGGTTGGGTAAGGTAATGTATGAACAGAACATCTACAAGATATTTACTTCAGTGTATTCAGATGCTTCACTACTGCTACTTCACTGATACGTTATTGATGTGTTACTGATAATGTATTGAGTTTATTAATCATCTACAGGGGACCACTACAAATAAAGTGTTACCAAAGCTTTTAACATTAGAATGAGTGCGAAAGCTCCCGAGTGGCGCAACCGTCTAAGCGTTGGCCCTATCATCAGGAGATCGCGAGTTCGATCCCTGGTGATGCTACAGCCATCCGTAGCCAGGAGTCCGAGAGAGCACAATTGGCCTCGCTCTCTCTGGGTGGGTGGGATGGCCCCTCCTTCTCCCCCCATCACTCAGCGCGATGCTAGTCAGCGCAGGCGTCTGTTAGCTGATGTAACAGATCTGGCGGTTGATGCTTTCCTCCGAACGCGTTCGGCTGTCCAGTGACGTTGCGTGAGCGGCAGTTCGAAAAGAAGCAGTGGTTGGCTTCACAGGTCTCGGAGGAAGCCTGTGTTAGCCTTCACCCTCCTAGCGTTGATAGCATCGTGCGATTGGGGGAGTCATAACTAGCGGGTGGAATTGGAGACGACTAAATTGGGGAGAAAATCAGGTAAAATTAAAAAATAATGAAAAAAAAAAGAATGAATGTGAAAGGTAATGTTTACAAATACACTCATGGAGGTGACTAGTTATGTTTACTCAGTTCCATGTACTTACATTTGAAGTTGAAGTGATTTCAACTGATGAACCTGTTACTTAGATATTTATAAGAAATGGGAACCCCAGTTCCACTTCAGACCTTCTCATTTAGTTCCTAATTCCTTTTTTAGGTTTAATTTCATTCGATTCTGTTTTTATTGCATTTCATTTTAGACCAAGTTCCCCAGAAGGATCCCCAGAAGAGAAGACCAGAGTCAACACTTCAGTTCCTGTGTTGACAGATGCTCCCATTTTCTGGTTACATATGAGCAAGAGAATTTACATCTAAATGTGGAATGATTGTAACCAAATCCTTAATCCTGAGAAGTGAAGCAGAGGGTCAAGATCAGCATCTAAGAATCGGTGAGAGTCAAACTGCACACTTATATGATTACTCAGTATATAATTCCGTACATCGTATGTCCGCTGTCTCTTTATTTAGGCATGTTTGATGCTTTATAAGAAAATCAGGGTCAAAACTACACTGAAAGCCTGAACTCTATTCCATATGAGATCCTGCATCCTAAGAAGCCCAGTGGAATTATGATCAACCCACCTAAAAGGTGTTGGAACAAGGGTGCAAGGAAAGGTACAAGGAAAGAAAGCAAGCAATAGCAAGGCAAGAGAGCTGGCCTACGAGCAAAGCTATAGGCTAACCTGCACAGACCAGTATCTTTCTTACCAACTCCAGGTTACTTGTCAAAAAGATGGACAAAATAAAACTGAGGATTACTTCACACAACATGGATAGCTGTGTGATGATTATTATAGAGACTTGGCTGGACAGCACCATTCCTGACGCAGCTATAAAGGTAGCAGGCTGCTCTGCTTACCAAGCAGACAGGACTGCAGACTCTGGTAAGAGTGGAAGAGTCTGTATATATGTTAATAATGACTGGTGTACAGCTATGGATATTATTGGGATACACTGTTCCCGAGACGTAGAATACCTGGCTTTGAAATGCAGACCCTTCTTTATGCCAAGAGAGTTTACTAGCATCTTAATCACAGCTGTTTACATACCACTACATGCTAATGCTAAGACAGCCTTAGAGGATGTAACAGGTTTTGCAATTTTAATGTTATTATTGCTAGAACCTTAGATAAGGGTGTGGAGTAACCCGGATTGATTTGAAGTCTGCAGACCAGGGCAAGAGAGAGAAAAGCTTACACCAAGGATGCTTCAGTAAAAGGGAATTTATTGGCTAAATATCCAACTACTTTTGGACTACATTCAATGATAAACAATAGAAAATAAAACAAAAACAAAACAAAAATGATAATAATGAAAGTCAAAAGGATAAAACAGCCCGAGTAAAGTGATTCACAGCTAATGGTCTGAGGCAGTGTGGTTCTTGGGAAGTCACTTGAAAGAGCCTCTAGAGAATTAACCTAAGTATGGATGGGAAGAACTATATGGCTGGATGTACCTATAAAAGTTCTCTTATTAAATAAATTGGCGTCAGGGCCCTGACTGCAAATTGATGGAATCAGCTTACGTTGGAGTCGGGGGCTGATTTCAGGAGGGGTCGTCTCAGGACAGACTCGATCGAAGGCTGGAGCTCACGCGTTGTTTCATCTCCTTGCTGGTCGTGGACACTGCATCTCCGTGCGGGCACGCGCCTTTCCGTCAGTGATTGGGCGGAGGCGTCTCGTGGCCGTTTGAGGGTGGAGCTTGGGCGGCCTTTCGATGGTCAATCTGTTCACAGATCAGTGCGTGGCTCTGGGTGCGATGCTGGGTCTCTGTGGTGTCAGAACTGCGCCCACTCCGCTGGCAAAGTTTAGATTGTAATCAGGGTTCTGAGGCTGGTGATACTAATTTAACTAACTACCTCTCTTTAGCAGGATCGAAAGTTATGGATATATATATCTGAAACAAAGGTTTCAGATCTGATAATTTAGTGTCCTAATACTTCTGACCTGTCTTCCTGACCAAGGCCGGCACAAACTTATTAAGCCATCTTCTTGTTGAGAATGCAGGACTCTGAACTACTGAAATTTGTGGTGCACTCTGGTTTCGCTCGGCTGGAGGCCCTACCCTTTGTAGGGTGGAGCCAGAGTGCTGATAGGTTCTCCTCACCTAAGGTTAACTAGCTATTCATTATTTCCAACTCTGATTGGTTGTGCATAATTTTAGGAATGCCTTCCCCAGAATCACTGCCTTCTTTGTTTCAGCCAGTTTTAAACAAAGAAAAAGAAACATTTCCTATATCATCAAATTGGTTTCACTTTCAAAATCAAGGAATGAACAACTAGGATATTCAGGTATGTTTCTAAGAGAGAGTTTAACCCTTGTTACCTGATACACAACGCACGTTAAATAACACAGGTAATATTTGCCTATAATATAATAAAGGAACAAAGGAAGAAAAGAAAAGAAAAGAAAACCACATTCAGGATGCATATTGGTCAATGGTCTAAACTCATAGTAATTAAATGGTTGGGTCTGTCTGTTGTCAAAGTTATACTCTACGTATTTCTAGCACTTAATAGTAGAAAAAGATACAGGTAATATTTAGGTAATACACATAATACGATTAATAAAACAAGTAGTATTGCTTACAGATTATATAAATGTTGGTAATCAAGCAGAAAAAGCAAGAAGTTTCTTGGGTTTTTTTATAAGCACATGTCCTTATGGTGGTGGTGTGTTGTGCTCCATTCTCACCACTTGGGGGTGTTGTATCCCCCACATCTAAATTGTCAATAAAATATAAAAAGGCTAACTTTGTTATAGATTCTCATGACAACCTCGTTCTTGGTGTCTCCAGACTTCTTGGAATGTACCCCGTTGAATGGTGGCAATTCTGTATTGGTGCACCCTTTAGAAACTTAATTTCTTGTAATTCACAAGTTTGGTGAGGCCTGTAGCTGGATTCCAGGCAAGGATTTATAACTGCCTGGTATGCCATATGGAGCAAAGGGGGGTTGCTAACCTCCCATAGTGTCCAGATTCCTATGGTAATGTCCTTTTCAGCTGTAAAACTTGTTGGCAACTTAATCCTGTTAATGGTTTCTACCTCAGACTTTGTGGAGCCAAACCCATTTAGTGGGTAACAGGAGTGACTTGGCTCAACCAGATGTTGGGGTCTTGCTACAAGGAACTGCACAGCACTATCAATAACCAGTTGAATGCACCTTCAGAGGGTACTGTGATTGGAGCAGGAGACCAAACAGACCAAAAGACGATACTGCCCAAACTTTTCCAAACAGGGACAAAAATATTCTTGACCGAGTTTACAGAAATATTCAGGAAGCATTTAAAAACGCCCCTTCTCCACACCTTGGTTTATCAACCCATATCTCTTTGGAAATCATTCAAGCTTACAAACCTTTAGTCTGTAGAACAAGACCAGCAGTTAAAACTGTCCAAGTCTGGAGTGAGAAAGCTACCTCACCACTGCAGGACATTTTTGAAAACACAGACTGGGAAGTGTTCACACAGGAGGCAGACTCTCATCTGTTTTGGCATAGACTTCTGTACTGAGACAGTACTAACCATCAAAACCATCAATGTGTTTCCAAACCAAAAAGCATGGTTGGACAGAAAGGTATGGTCTTTCCTCAGAGTACGAGATACAGCCTTCAGGACAGGCGACAAGCTGGCCTACAAAAATGCCCAGAAAGAACTGAGAGCATTATAGAAGCTAAGTTCAGGTACAAGCAGCACAGTGTTGAAAACAACAACCCTCATAGCATGTGGAGAGACATTAAAACCATAACAGACTACAAGGGCAGCACCTCACATTCCAGCCATGATGCTACACTCCCTGATACCCTGAATGAGTTCTTTGACAACCAAAACAGCAGCATGAGAGCTGAAATGACACCATCACACCCAAGAAGGAGCATTTACTAGTCCTAGAGCACCACCAGACGAGTTCCAACAGACATGAGTTATAGACAATGACAGAGTTTCACTAATGAAAATAGACATTTCCATAGCAGCAGGATCAGACAGGGTGTCAGGCTGCATACTGAAGTCATGCTACCAGTTTGTTATTGAGGAAACAGATCTAGTCCAGCCCTCTTGACTCTCTTCACCCATGAGTGCACCCCATCCACTCCTTTAACACATTGTAAAGTTTGCTGATGGAACCATTATAGTGGGACTTATATTCGACAATGAGGCGACACACTACAGAGGTCCAACATCTGATCAAGTGATGGTCGGACACTAATCTGGTCCCAAATGGTGTAGTATGCTAGCTGCACTGCCAGGAATGGGAAGAACTTGGCCTGGGTGGTAAAATGGCACAGAGAATTGTGGGAACTGTACTCCTAAACCTGGACACACCGTATGCTAACTTCCTACACAAGACTAGCAACATCAGTAGGGACTCAACTCACCCATGTCACAGTCTTTTTGTCCCCTTGCCATCGGGGAACAGATGTAGAGCCATCAAACCTTGAATTAACAGCCTGAACAACAACTTCTTCCCCAGTGCTGTAGCCTCCATTACACCTCACCCTCCCATAGGTGTTGAGGACTGAGAACTGAGGACTGTCCCAGCTAACATGTCCATGTGGGCCCTCATGTTGGTTTTACCAGGGCTGCATGGGTTTTACCTGGGCATGGGCTGTTAGTAGGCTTTTTGATGGGCTGTATTTGGGCCGCAATTAGGTTATAGACCCCAACTGGGCTGCCCAAGTAGGGTCCAATTGGCAGCCCACTGTTAACTCACATGGAGCCCATGTGGACATGTTGGCTAAGGTGTTGTTTTTTAACTAATCTCTTTTTGAAAATCTACTTTTTGGGCAATACCTTTTTACACTGCACTATTTGCACTGTCACTGTTTACCTGCCTCAACCAAGTGCCTTTATTTATTATTTATAGACAGAGGACGCTACCTTATCATATTTATCTTATTTATTCATCTATTTTGCATACTTATGTTGTTTTTATGATTTTTTTTGTTTTGTTTTCTAATGCTAATAGTCTCTGAGAATCTTCACTGAATACCTACAATGGCAAATAAAGTAACTACATCTGTCTCATATCTCGCTTCTTTCCCCAGGCAAAGTAAATGTAGTGAACCTTCAAAACTGTTTAAAGTTATTGAGCCTAATTACACAATTACAACCATTACTGTAGGTACCTTTGAGGGTTTATTTACATTGTTTCTACCTTGGTGAACAAAGTGAATGTATGCAGTACCTTTTTGTGAATTAAATAAATAATACTTAATAAATAAACAATATTAGAGATGCTTCTGTATTATTATATTATGGATTTGGGTCAGTGTAGAGGCAGAGGACTGAACCTTTTTCATTTGCAATCATAAAGGCTGCAGCATCAATATGAGGGATCAAATCAGTGAGGGGAAATGTCTGCATGTGCAAAATGAACAGTGAGCTAAATGTTAACCAACCTGAGCCACAGATCACACATATCACACAGTAACATCATCCACTCAGCATTGTACAACGCTACACCATGAAGCAGTGCTACAAACCAAATTGCTAAAGGCTCAGCACTGAGAAGATACAAACAAATAACTCACTACAACCACGAACTAAACCACATTGGCAAAAGTGAAACCAACTCAAGTACATGACTGACAAAGATCATACAGGCCTTAATGACAGTAAAGGATACTCAATTCATTTACGCACAAAGCAGCACACAATAAACTGAATTAACCCTTCTGTTGTAGAAGAGGCCAGAGTGGAACACTTCCCTCAATAACCACCCACAAATATCACCTTTCAAAATAAAAAAAAATAAAAAAAACCTTTGGAAGTCAAATCACTGATATTGCTGTCTTTGGTTACAAATAAGAGATGGTGATAATTATGATTGATTATATATGATAATACAATATAATGACTGATACGAGACTGATTAATGACTGAGATTGATTAATATTCATGAGGCATGGTATATTAACAGCATGAAGCAAAACCTCCTACATATGCATCAGAAAAGCAGAATGCAGAAATTACCCCGATATACAGTATTCACTTCTTTTCATACCCTCTGTGCTTAAAAGCCCCCCTCTACCCTAGCAGGAATTTAGTTATGTGTGAGGATGATCAGTTTTAGAAATGCAAACTGAATTCACTTTAATTTTTTTTTGGTCTGCTATTTGCCTTCTGAGTAACTTCAGTCCTTAGAGTGTTCTTAGAAATGTTTCGCAAAACAGTTCAGTGAACAGTGGTGATATTCGGAAAATATCTGAATGCTCCCTTCAGTTGATTAATGGAAAATAAAAAGCTTAGGCATGTAAAGAATAAACACACAGCAAAAGCTAAATCAAATAAATAAATAAATAAATAAATAAATAAAATAACGCAGGTGTCCTCCACAAGTACTAAAGCACTTTTCCTAACACAAGAGACAAACTCTCATAAACTAAGTTTAAAGAAGTGCTGGTGCCATAGCTAAAAAAAAAAGCACTCTCAACACAAGAGGCTAAAAGCACAAACCAAACCCAGCACACATGATCAGTTTTCTCTCCCTTCAGCCATCTTGAAGGCCTCTTTTAAAATGCAGACTCCTCCCCCAACTGAACCAGCCAGGCCTCGGATTGGTTAGAGGTCCTCCTCATAACTGTAGAGCAGGTACACCTGTGAAGGGAGAGACTGGGGGAGGCACACAAACAAAAAACCCAAAATATGTGCTTACATATGACGCCTGTATTTTACAAAATTAGCACAAATGCATTTAATGTTGTATCTTATCAACTTAGCAACTTAAGACTAGAAACACTGTGAAATTTTCAAAAACCATCTCAAAAAGATGACGCAATACTGCTTAGATATAAAAGGAGCTTCCAGGAAAGGCCTTTATAAGTGAGGACCGAGACTCGCCACTTTGCCAAACATGCATCAGCAAAAAATCCAGCGGTGTAAAAATAACACTCCTCAGTGAGCAGCTGCAATGATTTGAGGTATTTCACCCTCTACAGCACATAATATAATCAAAAGATCCACGGAATCTGGAGGAATCTCTGTGTGCAAAAGCCAAGGCCAAAAACCACAACTGAATGCCTGTGACCTTTGACCCCTCAGAGACTACTGCATTAAAAACCAGCATGATTCTCTGATGGATATCACCACATGGGCTGAGCACATTTTGGAGCAACATATGCTGCTTTTTCAGGGACATCCACACTTATTTCCACATGACAACACCATGTTACAACATCATCGCTCCATGATCAGAAATGTGCTAGACTGGTCTGTCTGTCTCCCACGGAAAACATGTGATGCATTATTAAGCTCAAAATACGACAATGAAGCTAGAGAAATTTAAATTCTTAAGTACAGTTGAAATTAATTGACACTAGCTGACTGAAATTGTGATATCTCTGATAATTAAACTAGACAGATGCAAGTCTGTAGTATTGAAATCAAGCCATTAACCCTGACATAAGGCAAATCACCAGCAGCATATTAACAGAGATATTCATGCTGTTTCTTAGAAAAACATAAACAGCTAAATAAACAAGGACATAACAGTTTAAGACATGTCAAAACACATGCATGTTTCACAAAATTCCAAACAAAACAAACAAGATTCAACAAACAAACGTGCTTTGGTGGAAGGAAGGTGGTCATAGCAAAGCTTGAGTGAAGGCAGCTTAGGGACATATTTTTAGACATGCTGTAGAAAACAATTGCTCAGATACACATCATACATAGATCCACACTTTCTATGATACCAACAAAAATTAGACCACCCCCTCTATGTTTGATGTATGTGGCTGAAAGCAAAGTGATTGCTAGTAGGATTGTATGTCTTATAAAAAGGAATGTGCTGTGTAGTAAGCATGTTCAGTCTTATTGGTAAAGGACCAAATAACACCATCATAAAACCACCACTGAGCAGATATGATTCAACCACTCAACGCAGCAGTTACACTGACATAGTAGTGTGTGTTGTGCTGGGAGTGTATCAAGCAGTGTTTTGAGTTTTTAAACCCTCTGTACACTTACTGACCGCTTTATTTGCTACCTTTCTGATGTACAGTTAGAGACTGTAGCTCGTCTGTTTTGTGTTAGTCATGCACTAGCTCTTCATCAGTGGTCAGTTTTGACATCAGAGCTGCTCTTATCTTGATCTTATCAGTCTAGCAGTGACACTGACATGTCTGACACTTATACTAGCACCACACACACTATCATGTCAGTGTCACTGCTGCACTCAGAATGGATCACCCCCAAATAATATCTGGTTGGAGATGGTCCTATCATGGTCCCTTTCACGTAATGGATGATGTAGCCAGCGACACCATCATTGTATCAGACCAGTTACCTACCTAACTACTAGTAATTGTAGACAGAAGGTAGGTACCTAATAAACTGATAACTCTCTGCATATTTTGAGGTGTTTCTGTTATTGTGTCAATGTCTTTGAAATGTGTTATAGGGGATAATGGCCCAAGAAGAATAGCTTCACATTTTATGTAACACATTATTTCAATAGAGTCTGGCTACAGACATGAACTCAGCCAGATGCACTCTCAGCCCCAGTGACATCACGTGCACATGCACTCTCTGCCACAATGGCAGAAGCGGCCCAACAACATGGTATCTTTTGGCTGCTGATGCTTAGTGATATCATCACTTAATCTATTGTTGTCCATAACATGGCTAGAGAGTTACATTTAATGTACCTCCCTGTTGAAAAAAATCATAGAACACACTAAACTGACTGCTGGTTCCTGGTGGTTTTCAGTCGCTAATGGTATTCTGTGTTTTCCTGATGTGTTGATATCACAGTGTAAAGGATTCTGGTCATTTAATCAGGTCTTCTGGGACTGATTCCATACACATTTGATCGTTTCCTAATGGCCTCTAACGGTAACCATCAAGCCAATTCCTGCTAGGAAGTAAAACCATCAGGTTTTATTTCTAATGGCCCTGCAAACACAGTTATGCTGATACATTGTCACAACCTCCTAGAATCCTTAATAAGTTCTATTTTAATCAATATTACAGTTTTTGATAACCGGCTCTAATCGCCTTCTGCGTGGCTTTCATGAGTTTCAGTAGCCTTTTTTGTTTTTTTTTCTATGATTAAACACGACATTGTCTTATCATGGTGGTAGGTTTTATTTTGAAAGTTTCCATTTAATTACCGTATTATCAGTATGGCAACGTTAATATACATTCAGTGTAGCTCTTATTACCCTGCAGTATGTGTTTCACTGTTTTTCCTCATAAAACTGACAAACTGACAACTGTCGTGGCAGAGCGTGCACTGACGTCATTAATAGGCTGGCAGTGCATGTCAGGCTGAGAGTGCATGTCTGCAGCCAGACCCTTCTCTATTATTTGGAAGGTCTATATTTTTACAATAAATTGACTATATTCCTGTTGTCTGAAGAAAACCTTGCATTTCAATTTTTTGATGTTTTTCAGTTTTTGGACATAATTTTAAAATACCTGTAACCCTTTATATTGTATGTAAATTCCATGATGAATGGACTAAAAGAAATGACCCAAAATAACTTGTAAAAAAGTCTGGTTCCATTGACTCACATTAAAAGTAAAGTAGTTTTTTTCCTTCTCCTGTAAAGTTACCATTTTGGAGATACGAGGTTTTCTTCTGACAACAGCGACATGATCGCGATCAGTGAAATGCCACAGAAGCATACATGAGCATCCACTTCTAGTGTAATAAGTGATATCATATCATATAAATGGTCAGAAAGAGAGAGAATGAAAGACATACAGTTAAGGGTCAAGTGATATGCAGTTGACAGTATTGATTTTTTGCCATTAAATATCACTAGAAGGTACAAAAGAGATATAAATGTATTACTTGATTATGAAAATAATTTTAAATTCTAGAAAATTCTACAATTAAATAACAATTATATAACAAACTCAGGTGCAAACAACACTGGGTTTGCTTCCTCTGCTATTTTGATCCCTTTCATGGACTTCCAGCAAGTGTTTACGATTTCTCCTGTAAGTCAGTCCTTCCTGAGTTTAAACCACTCAGGACCTACTACATTCTTTAGTATGTGAGTTTTCTATCATGCAACCACACACTTATCATTTGGTCCTTATCATCTATACCCACTTTACTCCTATGTATTCACTGTCCTTAATCCAAATTGGCTCTTTTTTTTTCTGTTTGGCCCTGTATTTCACAAGATCTAGTGGCTCTCTCAATATCTAGAGCCACACCTGGTCAGGTCAACACTGCTTTGGCCCACCTTACCATGATGTACCGGAAGTATTTTCAACACGCTGTGTTGCAGAACCTTGGGAATTACATTTTTTGAGCCCTTGAACAGAGAACAACACTGACAACTCATCTCTATAATGGTAGAATGGGGCAGGTACTGAATGTTCCGACCAACTCTGGGCACTTGCTTTAGTGACCTGTTTCAGTGTTTCATCCTCAGCTGTCACCTTTCTGATCACAGTCCACATCTCATCAGAGACTGGACAGATTTTCTTAACCTGATCGACATGTATTGTTTCATCCTGCTTACAGTGTTATACAGACATGCTGTCATAAGCATGTAACAAAGTGTGAATAACTATTTTTTTTTCAAGTTTATATCATAGCTGTAGGACGTTCTTTTGCATTTTCAAGAACAACCATTGCACAATATGTGGTCTTGTTGGCTAAGCTTTTTTTCTAGATGTAATACATGGACTTTTTCACATCCACATGCAAGAGCTAATGCTTCCCTTTCTATCTGTATGTAACGGCACTTTAAAGCTGTTCATGCCCTCAAGGAATAAGCTATTGAGCATAAGCTTGTGTCATGTTGCTGCAACAACATGGCCCATATCACTGCTTTGGAAACATCTGCTGAAATGTTGGTTTTATGGTTTTCATCAAAGTACTTTAGGATTGACATTTCAGCTCTTCAAACTCTTTTGGTGGTTTATTCGAGCTTCACTTATACAGTAGGCTTCTAAACTGGCTTGTGTGGCTAGCTAGGCTTGGTATGAACATGCCTACATAGTTGACCATGCTTAAAAATCTTTGAACACTCTTTGTCTTTTGGTGGGGGCATGTTTTCTGGCAGGCAACCTCAACACCTTCTTTTGTTAGCTTTTCACCAAGGAAAGGTATTTCAGATTGTCTGTGTACTGATGCTTGTGTTTAGCTTTAGACCATCTCTAGTTGTGTCAAGTGCCAGTTTCAGTCTCTGATCATGCTCTTTAATTGTCCAGTCCGAAATCAAGATACCATCAATGTACATTCAAGTGTCTGAGACATTTTTTAAAGATCTGCTGAACTGTTTTATGAAACAGGTCTGGTGACGAAACAGGCCTGGAAGGTAATATTTAGAAAGAATACTTTTTAAATGTACAGAGTCTGATACTCTACTGGCCTAAACAGATTTGTAAAAACTGTGCAAAGGCACCAAATTTTGAGAGATATTTAGCATCTGCTATGTGACCAAATATTTCTCTCCTTGCTGCAAATTAGTAATGTTCATATTTCACATACCTGTTCAGCACTTCTGCATATATTTTATGTGGTGTAATGCAGTTACTTTAATAGAGACAATCAGTTTATAGTGTGTGTTAGCCTGTTGAGAATATGTGCTATATAGTGGATCAGACCCAGCAGTGCTGCTGGAGTTTTTAAACACCTCAGTGTCACTGCTGGACTGAGAATAGTCCATTAACCAAAAATATCCAGTCAACAGTGTCCTGTGGGCAGCGTCCTGTGACCACCAATGAAGGACTAGAGGATGATTAGCTCATACTGTACAGCAAGAGATGAGCTGTAGACAACTACAGCGTGGGCCAACAATGCATGTGCGTCTAATAGAGTGGACAGTGAGTGGACATAGTGTTTAAAAACTCCAGCAGCACTGCTGGGTCTGATCCACTCGTACCAGCGCAACACACAGTAACACACCACCACCACATCAGTGTTACTGCAGTGCTGAGAATGATCCACCACCCAAGTAGTACCTGCTCTGTGAGGGTCCAATGGGGGTCCTGACCACTGAAGAACAGGGTAAAAGGGGGCTAACAAAGTATGCAGAGAAACAGATGGACTACAGTCTGTAACTGTAGAACTACAAAGTGCACCTATATAGTGAGTGGAGCTGATAAAATGGACAATGAGCTCCAGCACCCTACCGTGACCCAGAAGGATAAGCGGTTTAGATGATGGATGGATGGTTTATAGTGTCTGTTAGCCTGGTAAGCATATGTGCCATCATAGGACCAAACTGAAGAAAAGAAAGAAGGAAGGATGTGTTTGCCCACATATCTTTTTTGCATTGCACTCATGGCTCTTTTGCCATCTATACTTTCTCACCAACAGGAAGTAGAAGAACGTCAGAACTGAGCATGTGGCAGGATGAAGCCATTGTTTGTGTCTGTGGTCTGAGATTGCTGGTAATCAGCATAGTTATTACTCTTGAGCTTTCGAGCTTAAAGTTACTGAAAGTGGCATTAACCATCAAGTCTTTTTTGAGCTAAAAGTCCTCAACATTGACAGGAAGCAGAACTGAAAGAAGTGACAATGTGACAGCCCGCACAAAAAAGAAGTTTATTCAAGTGTGACATTAGTACACTTCTTTTAAAGTCAAAATAAGTGAGTATGCTTTCAGTTTACTTTTCATGTACTTATTAGAAATATATGAAAAAAAATTATATAGAAGTGTGCTTGGCTTATACTGTATAAGCATACAGAAAAGTATATTTGGTCTACATTTGTACTTTTGAGGAAAGTATAAGTATTCTTGCCTTACACATAAAGATTAATTATATTTGGCTTGTAGTTTGGGGTAGAATAGCTTAGAGTAAATAGTACCTGGGTGGAACCGAACCTGATCTTTATGCACACATATTTCATACAGACAGATAAACATTTGACTGCTTTTATTAACAATTCTTCATGTGAGTTTGGTGTGTTTTGTTTTAAACTGGAATGTCAGTTTGAGTTACTCTATATGGACAAAGTTATTGGGACACACTCTCATTGAATCCAGGTGTTTCATTCAGTCCCATTGCCACAGGTGTATAAAATCAAGCACCTAGCCATGCAGTCTGCCTTTACAAACATTTGTGAAAGAATAGGTCATTCTAAAGAGCTCACTGAGTTTGAGCGTGGCACTGTAATAGGATGCCAGTGAAGTCAGATAATCCATGATTAACTGTGAGTCGCATTATTGAAAAGTGAAGGTGTTTATGAACCATAGCAACGTAATCATGAAGTGTCAGACCACATAAAGTTACAGAGCGGGCCGTCGAGTGCTGAGGCACATAGTGCAAAAAGTCACCAGGGCTCTGCTGACTCAATAACTGCAGAGTTGCAAACCTGCTATGGCATTAACATTAGCACAAAAACTGTGCATCAGGAGATTCATGGCATGGGTTTCCGTGGCTGAGCAGCTGCGTGCAAGCTTTACATCACCAAGCACACTGCCAAGCGTTGGATGAAGTGGTAGAAAGCACACCACTGCTGCAGTCTGGAACAGTGAAAACTTCTTCTGTGAAGTGACGAATCACGCTTCTCTATCTGACAGTCTGATGGACGAGTCTGGGTTTGGCAAATGCCAGGAGGACATTACCTGCCTGCCTACATTGTGCCAACAGTAAAGTGTTGTGGAGGAGGTTGATGCTACAGGTTGTTTTTCAGGGCTTGGCCTAGAACCCTTAGTTCCAGTGAAGGAAAATCTTAATGCTTCTTCATACCAAGACATTTTGGACAACTGTATGTTTCCAACTTTGTGGGAACAGTTTGGGGAAGGCCCTTTCCTGTTCCAGCATGGCTGTGTCCCAATGCACAAAGCAAGGTCCATAAAGGTATGGCACTTGACTGGCCTACACGGAGCCCTGACCTCAACCCCATTGAACACCTTTGGCATGAACTAGAACAGAGATTGCAAGCCAGGCCCTCTTGTCCCACATAAGCGTCTGACCTCACAAATGCTCTTCTGGATTAATGGGCAAAAATTCCCTCCACACCCCAAAATCTTGTAGAAAGCTTTCCAGAAGAGTGGAAGCTGTTGTAGCTGCAAAAGGAGGATCGACTCCATATTAATGCCTAAGGATTTAGAATGGGATGTCATAAAAGCCTCTGTAGATGTGATGTGTAGGTGTCCCAATACTTTTGTCCATATAAGTGTATGTTCTCATATTTTGGCATCCAATACAATATTTTACAAATTTAGTATTATGTTAACTTCATTTAAAGAATACTTAGAAGTATAGTTGCAGTATAAAAAGTATCAATTCTTCATCTAAGACACTTGTCCTCCTGGATCATGGAGGGGAGGGGAGGTGCTGGAGCCTATCCCAGGTGGAAGGGATGAAACACACAGTCCACCACAGGGCAAAAAAAACTACTAACCTAGTAGTTTACTGAGAATATGCATAAAAGTATATTTTCATAAATTAAAAAGTGGGATAGAAGTATTTACTGCCTTTAATACATAAAGTATAGTTGGGAAAAATACTTTACTTATGTTTACTTAATAAAATTAAAATTGTTTGGGAAGATGAGGCTTCTAATGTGTTATTTGTATGTGTCTGTGGGTAATAAGGATTGATACCACTTTAGAATAAGACTACCTTATAATGTATTTATGAATGGTTTAAAAATAGTTTGTTAATGGTTATTAGTTGGTCATAAACATTTTTAAATCATTAATATAGCAGCTATAACACATTAATAAAAAGGGCAAAGGTGACCTGTTATATCGGATGAATATGACTATGTGACAAAGTAAGATTGATAAACATAAAAATCTGAGGTTTAACAGTATACATGAATGTGGTTTCTAAATAGGTCACTGTTTCCCTTTGTGTTGTAATTGCTCATTAATGATTTTAAGGTCTTTATTAACTAATTAATAAACCTATTTTAAACCATTTATGAATGCTTTATAAAGGCAGCCTTGTTTTAATGTGGTACAGAATGATATTTTTCTGTATAACTATCACTTTCATTTAATTGTAACTTTCTGAAAGTGGTCCTAACAACCAAGTTTTATTTGAGCTTGATCTTAAATTGTAAACAGATCATGATTACACTTAATAAAACATGTTCTTTTCTTCATTTGATTAACTTTTCAGTGAGCGGTTTTGTGCAGTGGTCTACCAGAAGTAAATATGAAGTTGGAGGTTCAGCAGTCCTTCAATGAAACACCAGTTCTCATGATGAAACTCTTAGTGGATGAAATTACATTAGCCGATTATAAACTGAGGCAATAAAAAAAAGGACAAAAACATTCTAACATAATTTTAATGAGCCATCTTTTTCTCAGCAACCCACTCAGTAGGCTCTTCCACTTTCTCTGCTATGTCTAGGGCTTTAGCTCTTGTAGCTCTGCCTTTAGTGTTTTTCTCTTAAAGTTAGTGGTACTTTTCTGGCAGCATGGACGACTAGATCTTGAGTCTGCTCAAAGTTAAATACTTTTGCGAATTGATTAATTATGCTGCACTTTCACAATTCCTTGCCAAATGCTGCACAATGGCATGGGCTACTCTCTCAGTCCCTTGTCACATATTGCAGTATACCTACGTTTCTCTTTTTCAGCGTTTCCTCTTTGCTTCTTGTTCTTTTGCTATTTATAAGCCTTCATCAGTGACAGGAAGTAGGACTGAGTCTAAACAGACTATGACTCTCTCTGTGATCTGCTGTTGAACATGCATCTTTCTTATGTCTCATTTTTTGAGAAGTACAAAATGATTTAACTGTAACTAACATGGCCTTTGCTAAGTGCAAGTTTCCTAGAAACCTAGCCAGTTTTCACTCACCGTTGTCTCCTGCTTGTCTGCACACAAATCTAGCTTGAGTTCGAGAACTGCTGGTACCGTGCTATGTCCTGTACTCTTTCTAATAAAGCATAAGACAAACATTATAACATATAATGAGTTCTTTATTGTCAGCTCAATACCAGGCATGTCGGTGTGGTCTGCATATTATGTAACTCTGTATGTCACATAAAAGAGGCATCATGTAAATGATGTACATCACCAAATGAACACATATTATCTTTGTAAGAACACAACCACCACAGAGCAGTTCCTATAACAGTTAGGAAATGGCAGGATCATTTTGTAATAATTATTATTGTCTGAATACTTCCCCTGTTTGATGTTGTTTCAAAGCATATATATATATATATATATATATATATATATATATATATATATATATATATATATATATATATATATAAAATGTAGTTTAATGCAGTTACTTCAATAAAGACAATCAAGGTACAGTGTATGTACATTGAAGCATACAGGAATGCAGCTGGTCCAGTATAGGATCACTATTTGCCAGCTATTTTTCATATAAATTGAGTGAATGATTCTGAGGGGCATCATAGATCAAACAGAAGCAAGCAAGAAAGCAAGGAAGGAAGGAAGAAAGAAAGAAAGAAAGAAAGAAAGAAAGAAAGAAAGAAAAGACCTTTTAGTCCCCAATTTAGTCATGTCCAATTCCACCCACTAGTTAGGACTCCCCCAATCACACAATACTACCAGTGCTAGGAGGGTGAAGGCTAGCACAAGCTTCCACTGAGACCAACGAAATTGGACAGCTGAACGCGGAGGAAAGTGCCTACTGCCAGTTCTGTTACATCAGCTAACAGACAACCACATCATGTTAGATGATGAGGAGAGAAGGGGGGCATCCTACCCACCCAGAGAGCGAGGCCAATTGTGCTCTCTTGGACTCCTGGCCACGGATGGCTGTAGCATCACCAGGGATCGAACTCGCAATCTCCTTATGACAGGGCCACTCAGGATACTTGTCAACCAGAGGAGGATTGGTTCCCCTTTTGAGTCTTGGATCCTCTCAAGGTTTCTTCCTCTTAGTTTTAGGGAGTTTTTCCCACCACTGTTGCCATTGGCGACGCTCATGGGGGCCCAGACACAGATTTTTCTGTAAAGCTGCTTTGCGACAGAACCTGTTGTAAATGACACTGTATAAATAAACCTTGACTTGACTAGACTACACCCACATAACATCACAGATGCTGACTTGTGAACTGTGCAACAAGGTGGATACTCCCTCTCCTCCCTATTCCATCCTCCTGGAGGATGCAGCATCCATGATTTCCAAAAATAATTTCAAATTTTGGATTCTGTAATTTCTTTAATGAAATCATGGACCATAGATGGTAAAATCCCCAAGTTATTCACTATATGACATTCAAAAATGTTATTTTCCCATGAAGTCTTTCACAGAGTGGTGAACCCCTCCCCATTTTTTATAGCATTAAACAAACTTACCAGTCTTAATGGACATATATTTTTCAAAAAGCAATAAAATTTCTCAGTTTGAACATTTGATTTGTTATCTTTGTACTATTGTCAATTAAATGTAGGGTTTACATGATTTATACAGTACTGCATTTTATTTTTATTTACATTTTGCACACTGACTCCTTTTTTTGGAAAACAGGGTTGTATATCAAGAGATTTAAGATCATTTCACTTGATAGGATGTCGTGTCTTGCAGTGTACACACGTCAGCGTTTTGCACTATAGTGGTTCGAGCTATCTATAAGGTGTGAGTGAGAAAGTAGATGTGAGAATGTGACAGGATGAAGCATCTGATGTCTTTATTGTTTGTGTCTCTATGGGGTAAGAATGCTATCATTCTATGTAATTATAACTTTCATTTAATTTTTGTGAACTTCTGTAAGGTAAGTGGTACTGTCAGTCAAGTTTTAATTGAATTAAATTGTAAACAGAGCATGATTACACTTATTTGAAACACATGTTCTGCTCTTAATATGAATTTTTTTTTTATTTCCAAGGTGTTGCATTTGGCACTGTTTGGATTGTGCAGTGGTCGACCAGAGAGAAATATGAAGTTGGAGCTTCAGCAGTCCTTCAGTGCAACATCAGATCTCATCAAGAAACTGTTAAGGGATGTAAAATATATTGGGTCATATTGGACCAAAGCAACAAAAATAGGACAAAAAACATTGTAAAAATAGAGGAATATCAAAACAGAGTGCAAATTCATCAAAATGGTACTTTTAGTGAAATTACTCTTCACAATCTTTCAACATATGACACAGAAGAGCTGTTTTGCACGGCATCCTGTCTCATTGATGGAATACTGAAGCAGATCTCTAGCAACGGGACTTCACTGATTATAACTGGTGGGTTAAAAATATGTGATTTTCATTACTTATTCTACATGTTCATACATCTAATTCACAAAACAGCACAAACAATGTCCTATGTCTCCTGGAGAACATGAACACTGTATAACAGCAGAATAATTTCTTTTCACTTCGGTTAAAGTGTAGCTATGACACAGCTTTGGTCTAAAATGTGGTTCTTTACGTCTTTAGACACCTATTATATTCAATCTTTCATTTCAGAATGGCAACCGGAGCCTGAATTTCCATGGCTACAGTATCTCTTCTTCTCTCTTAATCTGCTGGTCTTCTTAATAGCCACCATTATCTGTGCATTAATCATTCGAAATAGGATCCAAAGAAATTAGCACTGGTGACTGTATATATAATATTCTGTATTTTGCATAATACTGTGCAACTTTCTGTGCTTTTATACTTTGTACAACTGTCAGTACTGCATCCTGCAAGTGATCCTAAATTAATATTGCTTGAATGTAATTAAAACCTGAAATCTGTAGGCTGTGACTGACTGGAAACAATATTATTATGATATCTTTAATAATGACGATTGGCATGATAACATGGCCCGCAAATTTGTTATTGTTTCTTTTATTTAAAATGTTTGTCTATTGTCTAACGAAGTATTTTATAAGCCTTTAATAACTTATGAACCTTTACTGCTGATGTGAATTCTGAATTATAGAAAATGATATATCTACATTATAAAACTGTTTACATATATGTAAAAACTGACGCAAGATGCTTCAAATGTGAATTCCTGTTTATATTATTATGCTTGCTGTATCTGAACTAAACTTTCATTTAAAAAATGCAACTGACTAAGATTCATGTCTCTGTATTCTGACCTTACTTCCCATTTTGTTTTCCATTTACCGCTGGGGGCAGTCATGTGCTGAAGGCTAAGGAACGAGCCTTGTGACTGGAAGGTCACCGGTTCGATCACCTGAGCCGACAGTACATGACAGAAGTGCCCTTGAGCAAGGCACCTAACCCCCAACTGCTCTCCAGATTGGGGTGCCCACCGCTCCGGGCAAGTGTGCTCACTGCCCCCTAGTGGGTGGGTGTGCATTCATTAGTGTGTCTGTGTTGTTTCACTGCATGCATGGGTTAAATGCAGAGGATTTCCCTATTAAGTGACTAATAAGGGTCTCTTAATCTTCTCCTGATACCCAAATATACATCATCATAACAAGCACCAATGAAGTAGGACACTTGGGCTTATGGTGCTTAGGTGACTAACATACTTGCTGAATTTTGGGTGACACTATTTGGAGTGGTCATTTGTAGATGATTAACTCTTAGCAGACTATCAGTAACACATCAACAACATATTACTGAAGCACCGGTAGTGAAGCACCCGAGTACAATGAGGTGAATATCTTGTAGATGTACTGTTGATTCATGACTTACATTAAGTAGATGTATTGTTGATATGAAGTAGACTTAATATGGTACTTCCATTAAGCAAAACCTAACCTTACCCAAGCCTAACCCTCATCCTGGTGTTGTTTATTTAATTAGCGATGATATGAAGATGATGAAGAAGTCTCCGCTGACACAGTCTTGCTTGTATAAGATGTTTATTACAAAGTAAAACAGTATCATATCAAGCACTATAAAGTACTTGAGAGGGGATCCGTGCCAATTCTGAAGTGTCCCCTCCAGAACAGTATAGCCAATGGCTTATATAGGGTGCTTGTTTTCGAAAAAGGGAACAGAACATATGGTCCTTTTTAAAATGATCTCATCTGTCTGGAACTAAGAGAAGAAATAATAGAGGAAAAGAGGCCCACTCCCTATGGGGCCTTTGGACCAGGGGTCCCCTAACTTAAACATTCCAAACCTGCAAAAACAGAACACATGGACCTTCAGACACCACAACATCAACTTATACTAAAAGTTAAGAGTGCTTTTGCCTTCTTCTGTAAAGCTACTCTTTTAAATATACTTCACTGGCACTAAACCTAACCCTAACATTAACCTCAACGGAAAACCTTATTCTAACCATCACCCGGCAATAATCCTAACCTTAACCTCAACCCAAAACCTAATCCTATCCCTCACCCTGGCAATAATCCTAAACCTAATGTAACAGTTATTGCAATTTTAATCTGATTATAAATATGATCATTATTGCTTAAACTAAAGAGGAGGTCAGGGTAACTTGGATTTAGTTTAAAATCTACAGACCAATGCAAGGAAGAGACAGACACTCGTGCTGAGGATACTTCAATCAAAAGTAACTTTATTGGCTAAATTTGACACTACAGTTGGATAACTTGGTTAATCAAAAAAAGAAAAGAAATAAACAAACAAATGAATGTCTCAGGTAATGTAACATTTCACAGTGTAAAATGGTATGCAAAGGTGGCTGAGGGCGCTCCTTGGGAAAGCAACTCGAGCCAAAATCTATAGGGCAACTTAACCTAAACTAGCATATGTCTAAAAGAGAATTATTATCGAATAAAATAGCGTTGAACCTTGACTGCACTAATGAAAGATAGCCAGTCTTACTTTGAGGTCGGTAGACAGGAGTGCAGGTCCTCTGAGATGGGTTGCTTGAGGACCGGCTGGAGCTCACACGCTGGGCATTCCTTTGCTGGCCCTGGAGTCTTGGTGGGACTTCACACAGGCGACGCGCTGCAGTTGATGACCGGCTTCTGCGTCTCGCCGGCCCGAGGATGAAGCTTGGAACCAGGGCAGTCTTCTGGCGAGGATTCGGTTCGCCGGTCAAGGTGCGGCTCTGGCTGGGCTTCAGAGTCTCTGGGCTTCTTCTTAGGGCTGTTTGAGAATGGAACTTGCAGTGAGGCGGCCCTTTGTGGTCAATCTGCCTGCAAATTGAGGTGGGGCTCGAAGGGAATCTTGGTTCTTGGCCTGACAGGCTTCCTGGACTCACAGTGGCTGGGGAAGTGCAGTCAAATTTCGAGGCTGCTAACCTGAATTAACTACCTATCTTCGTCAGAGCTGAAACTTGAAGTTCCTTACTTGGCCATGTAAAGAAATCTTCACTTTCTTCTCTAAGGTTGGGTTACAATTAAAGGTATAAACAAAAGACAAACTACACGAACAACAAAATATCCAGATTTGATCTAAACTCCTAAACTTTCTTTCTCACCGTGGTTGGCACAGACTTGTGGAAGTTTTTCCTTGTTCTCTGGAACGCGAGCTCAAACTAACTGGAACTGGCGTGCACGCCGATTTTACCCGGCTGTTGGCCCCTCCCTTCGATTCAGATCATTGAATTAAGTTCCTAAAATCTACAACAGACAAACCTAACATTTGTGCGTCAACCTACAGTTTTTATCCACATTACCTGAAAACAACTATTGTAAAGGCAGAAATAGTCTTACAGGTAACCCTTTGGGTGTCTTTTCATGGCAGGAGATTTAACACAGTAAAATCATCAGTTCAAAAGAATAAAATCAAGTAAATGAGAAGAGTAAAATAGAAGCCTAGATATAATAAGTGAAAATAACACCTAGGTGAATGCTTAGTGTTCTAAAATCACTCCTTTAAATGGTTATTTCAGTAACTTTGACAGTTATCCTACACATTCCTAACGTTGGGTAAAAGAAAGGAGAATACACACTAAGTAACTGGGTAGACAAATACAAGCATCAGCTCTTGCAAATTAGATAGGGTTGATAGTCAAACATGCATATCAGTGAGTTTGTGGGGTCCTTTGTGAGTAATAGTCCTTACGGTGGTGATGTGGTAATTCTTGTTTTCACACCTTGGGGTGCTGTGGGTCCATGTTTGAGGTCCTCAGGGGATTTAAAAAGTTTAAATTTTCAGTTCAGATTGTCGTTGCAGTTCCATTCTTGTATGTCTAGTTTAGTTAAAATGACTCCTAATGAATGGTTGCGGTTTGGAGTGGACATATACCTTAGAAATGTACTTTCTGTTACTTAAAGATAAAGTTGTCCACAGGACTTTGGAGAGCCATATGGCCACATTCCAGAGGGGGTGTTCTGTTGCCCCCTGGGCTGAGGGAGAGGGGAGCTGGTTCTTGATTCAGCTGTAAATTTGAGTTTGGGGTTGGGAGTGTTAAGTCGACAGATTTACACTTTCAACTCCAGACTCACTGGAGCCAAAAGGCCCTTAACTTTTGGGTGAACACTCAGTTCGAAGTAAAGTTTCAGCCAGTGTTCGCTACACTAACCTTAAAACTAATCCTAACCCTCACCCTGGATCTAACCCTAATCCTAAACTTTAACCTCGACCGAAAACCTAATCCTAACCCTCACCTTGGCCCTAATCCTAACCCAAACCTTAAGCAAAACCTAATTCTACTCCTAAACCTTAATCCTAACCCCAACCTTAAGCAAAACCAAATTCTAACCCTCAACCTGACCCTAATCTTTATCCTAACTTTAACCTCAACCTAAAACCTAATCCTAACCATAACCTAAATCAAAACCTAATTCTAATCCTAACCCTCACCTTGTCCTTAATCCTAAATCTAATCTTAACCCCAACCCAAATACTGATCCTAATCGTCACCCATGCCCAAATCTTAACCCTTGTCCTAAATTATTTTTGATATGCTAAAAAAGATGATGAAAAAAAATATGATGATGATGATAATGATGATGATAAGAACTTGCACTGCCTGCATGTACTTAACAATGCGTCACAGATATTGTTCTAAATGAATCAGGATGCTGACATTGTAAAAAATAAATAAATAAATAAATAAATAAATGGATAAAAAATCAGTAGAAATCATTGCCCTGCTGTGTTCTGGACTGACTCTACCCTGATTTCACCCTAGCTCCTACTCATAACCATCTGAGCCACCAGTTTCCTGTTTACCTGTGTGCTTAATATTGCCTTTAGACAGCCGTCATAAACACATGAATTTCCTAGCACAAACAAGCGGTAAAGTTGTAAATACAAGTGACAAACATGCAAGTTTCAAATAACCAGCCAGCATGTTCGCTGAGACCATGTAAATCCAACAGACCAACATTTCACACACAGTGTCCTAGTTAATCTGATAAAAGAGGTACAGGGGAAACAATATTTTATTTGATAATATTCACTAATGGTCATTAGGGTCTGCAGAAATAACACACAAATTAAAACTGAAAACTTCCTGAAATCTGCCCCTTAGCAACTTTCATTTTAGTTTCATTTCATACCTAAACATCTTCCTCAGAGAACGTAGCAAATCTCTTCAGTTCTCACCATGAAATCTTGAAGGTAAGTTTGTGTTTATTTAAACAAATTCCTGGGCCAGATAAGACACTGAATCAAATGTGGTGAATGAATTAATGCTTGATGCTGTCTATATTTATTACTTTTGAAGAGAGGAGTAGGGTGAACAGGGGTGAACAGTGTTTGATTTATTCCAGGATGTCATGTGAGTGTAAACAAGAGAAACTTCATTTATTTTTACTTTCCTAATGTAGTGGGCTATTTTAATTTCAGTAATCAGAACTTTGACTTAAGATACAAAGAGCAATCCAGGCACCAGGATGTCTGGTGAATATCTGAGTATGGCCACCAGAGTGCTTTAAGGACACATCTGGCTTTAAAACAGAGATAAGCAAGACCATGAATGGATGACCCTGAGGGCAATGTTAATGGACACCTCACAAAATCCTATCTTTAAACGCTCTATGAAGAACCACAGTAAATTCTGGATGCAAACTAAGTTTTATGACTTGAGAGTCCCTCCTTGGGGGTCCCTCTATCTATCTACTCCCCCTTTCCCAACATCTGCACCCAAGCAGTCATAAAATCTTTAGATCCTTGCAAGACTAATTCTCAAATCCAGGGATGTTCTCCCTGCTATCTTAACCATATGAATGCAAAGTTCTGTAAGATTTTAATTACAGCCGAATCCAATTAATCTCTTTTCTTAATTAAACTGTATAAAATACCTCTGTGTCTTTGTTAAAATATCAGTGTGTCACTCAAAATGTGGTTTCCCATGCAGCATTGTCAGATGTGAATGAAGACTAAGATTCCCTACATTTGATAGTTAATTTGTGATTCTTAAACCCTAACCACTTTCATTAATCAAGATTATTATTGAGTTGATCTTTGATCATTTGTAACTGTTTTCTATTTAATAATTTTTCTAGAAATATCCAGTTACTAAATCCATGTGTTCTGTTGAGTCATGTTTTAACCTCACATAGCTATAGAGTTATCATGTTTTCTTTCCCTTAGAAGTAGAACTATGTAGGTAAAGTTTGTGAATTACATGCCTATTCTTCAAGAAAAATGCAATATTTTAAGCATAATAGAGGTTCTGCCATAAATATTGACAGGAAATATTAATAGTAACTAAATAATGTACTCAGCATTTCTTGTACTCAACACTACGTAAATTCTCTTTCACTTAAGCACTGTTTAGAAATGTTATAGTGTTCATTAACACTATCTTTGGAATTATGTTCTTTTTTTGGAAATCTCATTTTCTTGGTAATGATGTTTCTTTCAGAAATAGGATTGTTAGAGGTTACAAGTAGCAGTGGTGTGAAATTAGAGCTCTTTTAGATATGATAGTCTGTAAGCTCAACAGTTTTTCTGTAATAGTTACTATTGAAACAGTAATAATGTAATATTTTTGGTTTTTGTTGAATAACTTACAGAATAATTAAGTTGGAATAGTTGTATGTTTATACAAGCAACATGTACTTGAACTAGCACCTACTGTTCATGCACAATTCCACCAAAATGACGGGAAATGTTACAGTTTACCCCATGGGTGGATTAACTGAAACAGACAGAGGGTTAATTTAACACTTGCTAGAAAAGTCTGATGAATTAGCAATGCTGCGTTGTGGGAAACAAGATGGTGAATAAAGTAATAGAATTTTGGATTTTGTGATTTACATAAACAGCTCAGTAACTGAAAAACTTGTGTTGAAAAAATTACTTACATGGCCTGAAAACACTCTTTGGCACAGATCTCTTCAAAATGCTGATGGTTCACTTTGAATTGTTGACCAGTGGCCAGACGCTCATGCTGCTTCATCGTCTTTAACAACGTAAAAAGTCTGTGGTAATTTGTGCCCTGCGTTAGGTTGTTCCTCACGCTCCCCTATGTGAAGCTGTGGGTGAATTTGAGCAGACACACAGATGAAGAGATTGCATATTCATTATAAATGGAACGTGGGAACCCTATTTGACCCATCTTAGCTCTGCCCACAAGAGGAAGGTAGAGAGAGAGAAAGAGTCAGAGAGAGAGAGAACCACCAAGAGAACAGAAGAAGCAGAGCCCTCCGTTCCTTTGTACTTTAAATCTGCAGATTTTAGAATTTAGTTTTATTTTGTTTCGTGTCTCAGTTCGTCGCGTCTTTGTACAGTTTTTAATTGTTCTTCACGCAGTAAAAAAGTTATCTATTACACTCATTGCGTTTGCACGTTGAATAGTCTAACCAAGCTGCGTTTGTTTTCAAATTCCATTGATTCATTTTGAAAGTTTAAATGGCCAATGATAGATCATTGCGAAATCTGCTAGCACAGTTTAAAAATTGCACACAGAAGTGAACCAATGCTGACGTGGAAGCTATAACAGAAGTTTGCCTTCATAGCCTGGTGGCGTTGTAGCTTGCTCTGCACTGCGCTGCACTGCACTGCCGAAGAAGAAGAACAACAATGCGGAAATACGCCATTTTCACGAAGAGACGATACAAGCCGGGCGAGGTCCATTGTGATCAATTGTCATCGTCCATTGCCGAAGAAGACCTAGGAAAGGCCACTGTTTTAACGAGAGACGACAAAAGCCAGGCCAGTATTTGTATCTGGGGTAAGGGCCTAGCACTCTGTTCCAAAGCTGTATGGTACTTTCACTTTTCACTGTATATGATCCAGTCTTGCTGTGGTATTCTGTCCCCCGTTTAATCTAAACTTAGGTCAGTCATCATGCTAGCATTTATTTGCTATTCTGCGTGTAACCCTACTAAACAATAAGCAATCAGGATTTTGGTCCTTAAAATAGCTCATATAATTCAGTATGGATAAACCATGCTTTGTTCTCTATCATCATTTCTTTTCCCCTTTTCTTATTTTTAGTTACAGTTCATGACCTAAACTCACTATCTGGGAGAAAGAAGTGAGACTAAAGAGGCAGAAGAAAGAGAAAGAAAAATAGTACAAGAGCGAGAAAGTTTAACGTTGATTCTGTGGCCAACGGAACAACCACAGTTAACGCAGTCGTGTTATCAGCCCGGTATCATGTAAATAACTGTGATACAAGGAAAATGATGCTAATGTCTTGTAATTACTTGTACTTATAACAGTTTATCCAACAAGTTTGACAATCATTGAACTGCCTAGCTCAGCCTAGCAGCCAGCCTCTTTGTAGTAGCTAATAGTGGACTATTTGGTGAGCTCAACCAAGCCTTCGACTGTCCAACCGAGGTCTAGACCTCGCTCGACACTCAGCCATTACACACAGCCACTTCTAGCTCCTCTGAGCTGCCCCACCCATGTGATGCCCCTGTCAGAAAGAGCGAAAGAGAGGAAAGGACTGACAGAGAGATCGTTTTTAGAGTCTGCAGCAAATGTAGATTCATGAGAATCATTTCATCACCTGAACAGCTGAGAGAATGAAAAAGAGAATCTCATGGTTGCGTGCGAAGGAAAGGAGGAAGATGATCAGTGGTTTGTGGGCATCTGTGTAAGACACAGTGAGAGAGAGGAAGACTGTGTGTGTGTGGGCGGCTCACTGCACAGTTTGGGTGTAACAGAATTTGAATTTATGCACTTCGAGTTCACTAAACCTTAAGAATGGCTTATTACCAATACTTGAAAAGAATAGCTCTGTCTAAGAATTGCTTTACTTTCAAAGCCATACATTTGAGTTTAAATCCTTTGAGTGGAGGGTTGTGAATTAGTAAGATATTACTGAAATATATAAATTCTATGTAAATTCACCCTTTTATTTTCGTCAAAGTTTCTATACCTTCTATTTTGGGATGTATTAAATCTAAAACCTGTACATCCTACCTTTGAGTATTTCAAGTTCTTTGTATTTGATTAGAAGCGGGTACTAGCATAGTTACTGTCCATGTAATTTATTGGAGGCACTGCCAGTGTGTTTTTCTTGCAATCATTAAGCTAGGATTACTCAGATTATTAAAATATTAAAAATTATTCTGAACTAGTAAACCAAATCTATGGAATGCAGGGCGTGTACTGCTCAAACATCATAAACTAACTATTTCTGGGTCTCTGTTATTTGTTGCATTTTCAAGTCTCTAGCTTTCTCTGCATACTTATTAATTTAGTATTTAGTATATATACCTCATATTAATAAATGAGCTTTTATTAAAGTTATCATTTGGTTGGTTGTGTGTATGATCACCGCAATCTGATCAATTGATCCCTGTCCGCAGGAAAATCCTAACCTGAGACGAACCTAGAAGTCGGTTGTTTTTATGATGTAAGTGGGAAATAGCTGGACCAAATGACCTTCTCCCACTGCACTAATAATGCTCCAAATATAACACATTAAATTTGGCCTGCTATATTCTATATATCTAAGGCAATGCTTTGTAGTGTGGAACCCTTGGTCTTTGTTTCAAAATGTAACGTATAAGGTTCCAGTGTTTTCTTTAGCAATTTTTTCTTTAGGGCCATTAGAGTAAAGCCATTTACTTTAGTGATAATATATGTGCATATTTGAAATAAAAATAAAATAAACATTATGGCACATTTTTATGCCCATATTTAAGTAACTGGCTTCTTTCTTAACCTGTAGCTCCATCTAGCTGGTGTACAGACACACAGTCTGTAGCTCATTTGTTGTCAGTTTATGACCTTTGTTGCCATTGTTGGCTGGATATTTTGGCCAACTGTTCTTAACCCAGCAGTGACATAAAAGTGTGGAAAAACCCCAATAATCCCAACTGGCAACTCAATGTTAATTATGATTTTGGCTTGAAATGACAAAAACTTTCTTTTGTTCAAGCAACTTAAGCATGAAGTATATCACAGGATGGCACTGGGTACTGATAAAAAAAAAGTAATAAACAAAAAGCATTTCAGGTCAAGACAAAGCAATGCAAAGTCATATCATATGCCGATTTTAATACCTTATTTTTATCCTTTGTTTGACTTTTTGTAGACCATGGGATTGCTGTGTCTTGTACCACTGATCCTCCTGAGTCAGCCTCTCCTCATACAGTCTGGTAAGCCATTTATACAGTTTAAATAAGTATATACACCGATCAGACATAACATCATGACTATTTCTACGCTCATTTTATCAGCTCCACTTACTATATAGGTGCACTTTGTAGTTCTACAATTACAGACTGTAGTCCATCTGTTTCTCTGCATACTTTGTTAGCCCCCTTTTACCCTGTTCTTCAGTGGTCAGGAGCCCCATGGACCCTTATAGAGCAGGTATTATTTGGGTGGTGGATGATGATGTGGCGCTGATGTGGTAGTGGTGTGTTAGTGTGTGTTGTGCTGGTACAAGTGGATCAGACACAGTAGTGCCACATCAGTGTTACTGCAGTGCTGAGAATGATCCACCACCCAAATAGTACCTGCTCTGTGAGGGTCCAATGGGGGTCCTGACCACTGAAGAACAGGGTAAAAGGGGGCTAACAAAGTATGCAGAGAAACAGATGGACTACAGTCTGTAATTGTAGAACTCATTGAGTCCTCATAGATTTTCATATTTCGGATTTTGACTTGTTAGCAGGGCAGAGAAGTGTACTGTAAGGCCAGGTCTGTGTACCCATTGTGTTTTATTCATTGTGGAAGCCTGTTGGCCACTTCACCACTGAAGAGGGACAAGACGATATATCTAATTAATGCATTTTAATGCACAGAGTTGGCTTTTCACATAGTTAACTGATAAAGTTGAACTCTCTTCTGTGTATCTAGTCAGCATGATAAAACTTTGGCTAGTAATTTGAGAATATCAGAGGAAGCATCTGCAGTGGTACAGCTGTGCAACAGCAAGAGAGACCTACTGATTGGTGTGAAATAAGGAAGTTGAATCACAAAACTGAATGCAAAACATTACATTCTATCAATTTCTTTACATGTATGTAATCTCGTTTCTTTCATTTCAGTTTTTCAACAGGTAGATGTACATTGTGACCATGCAAGCAATGAAACAACAGCATGCCTTCTTGATGGTTCCTGCAGTTGGAAAGCTAACCTTGCGTCATGTCAGAGTAAGTCTCATAGTCATACTTTTTATATTAGTTGGCATGACCTTTCCCATCTTGCAGCTTTTCCAGCTCATCAGGCATTAGCATGCCAACAGGAGTACAGATTTCTATTATGCCCCATGTTTGTTGTTAGAAATAAAATAGGTTGAACAGTACAGCCAGCTGTGCTTGTATTCACATTTCTGATTTTCCAGCTTTACAGATACATTGCATTGAACAAGATGGCTGGGGAAAGGAGAGATTCTGTACCTCAAGTGAAGAATGTGGATTCTCAAATTTTCCAGACACTCTAATCGGTGTTATAGACTGTGAAATCACAAAAGGTGTGTTCAAATGTTTATTACTCTTCCTTAAATGCTTAAAGCACCATCTCTGTTACCAAAAACTGTGGTTGTATTTATCAGGGAAAAAAGTGGAAAAACAATTATTTATTGCTGTGATATCAGTAAAGCTTCTAATCCCCCACCAACATACAGTGCTGCTTGAAAGTGTGTGAACCCTTTGTGAATTTCTAAATAAATGTGGCCTGAAATGTGATCAGATTTTCACTTAATCAAAATCAGAATCACTTTATTTTGCCAAATATGTTACACATACAAGGAATTTGCCATGATGAGTCCAAACATAGATAGCATATTATGTACTGAGCAGACCAGAGAAGCAACTGGTAACAAGTATAAACTAAGAAAAAATGTAAATAAATTACAAAAATAGAATAAAGAATAATGAATAAAGATAAGTGTAAATATATGTAAATATGCAGATAAGAATACCTACACATACAAAGGTCTGATGACATATATGGGGACAGTCATGGGCTGGACGTTAAGGAACCAGCCTTGTGACTGGAAGGTCTCCTTTTTGATCCCTTGAGCTGACAGTATGTGACTAAGATGCCCTTGAGCAAGGCACCCAACCTCCAACTGCTCCCTGGGCGCTGTGGATAGGGCTGCTCATCACTCCGGGCAAGTGTGCTCATTGCCCCCCCAGTGTGTGTGTTCACTAGTGTGTATGTGGTGTTTCACTGGACAGAGGGGTCAAATGCGGAGGTGAAATTTCCCCATTGTGGGACTAATAAGGGTCACTTAATCTTAAAAATGATTATAAACAGAATTATATGAATATTTGCAGAAATTTACATCCGTACAGTTGTGCAAATTGCATTATGTTAGGGAGGAGTTCTACTGTAACACAATAAGGAGGTTTGATGGTTTAGTTTATTTTTAAAGTGCAAGGTGTGATTAGTGAGTGCTGCAGCTCTGGAGAAAATGCTGTAAGCATGTCTGTTTGTGATAGCCTTGAATCTTCTACCAGAGGAACATGGCTGGAAGAGGTCATGTCCAAAATGAGAGGGGTCAGCTGTTATTTTGAGTTCTTCATCAATCTGCTGTTGTAGATGTCCTGAAGCGTAGGCTGACTACATTCAAGTCAAGTCAAGTCAAATTTATTTGTATAGCGCTTTTTACAACTGATGTTGTCACAAAGCAGCTTCACAGAAATCCATTAAGGACAAAGTTTTAACATGAAATGTAAATCCTCCAGGTGAGTAAGCCAGGGGCGACAGTGGCAAGGAAAAACTCCCTCAGAGCTGAGGAAGAAACCTTGGGAGGAACCAAGGCTCACATGGGGGACCCATCCTCCTCTGGTCAAACTACCTACAAAATTATTATACTACTAATATTAGTAGTAGTACTAGTAGTAGTAGTAGTAGTAGTTAGGAGTCCATGAGTGGGAGTGGGAGTGGGCAGCTAGTCCAAGTCAAGTGGCGGTAGCTGGGCAAGTGGCGGCGACTGGGGCGTGGGCAGCTGGTCTGAAGCGGATAGCAGGAGAGCTCTGCAGACAGTCATCCATCAGTGTCCGTCCGGCAGGTGGGCAGTCGTTTACTCGGAAAAAGGTAGGGAGATGGAATTAGTTTTATTTTGTTTGAGTGTATGTAAAACAGAGTATGTGAACATTTCCAGAGTGTGGCTAACGACTCCGGCAGATCTGACTATAACAGCTTAACTAAAAGGAGAGAACCAAAAGGACACATAGACACGGGAGCACCCTGAAACAATTTGGCATCCCTTCGCTCCACCGTCCACAAACCTGAGTGATCGTGTGCGAGCGGCGGGACGACAGCACCAGTCTCAGTTTACTATAATTCCCTGTGTCCATGGACCCCTGGATCTGCTGCCTTTATCTAAGGGGGAACATTAACTACCAAAAGCTAAACTAAACAAGTGAGTTTTCAGCCTAGATTTGAAGATTGCGACTGAGTCTGAGTCCCGAACATTTTCTGGAAGATCATTCCAGAGTTTGGGGGCTTTATAAGAAAAGGCTCTTCACCCAGCTGAAGCCTTCTGAATTACTACTACTACTAATTAATTACTACTAATAAAAAGCCAGCACTCTGTGATCTGAGTAATTGTGGTGGCTCATAATGGGAAATAAGGTCTTGCAGGTACTCAGGAGCGAGCCCATGTAGGGCTTTATACGTCAATAAAAGAATTTTGTAATCGATACGGAATTTAACAGGCAGCCAATGAAGTGATGACAGAACTGGACTGATATGATCAAATTTTCTAGTTTTAGTGAGAACCCTGGCTGCAGCATTTTGAACTAGTTGAAGTTTACTTACATTCCTGCTGGTGCATCCTGACAGTAGTGCGTTACAATAGTCTAGCCTTGAAGTAATAAAGGCATGTACTAATGTTTCTGCATCATGCAGCGATAAGGCATTTCTTATTTTGGCGATGTTGCGAAGATGTAAAAAAGCTGTCCTAGTGATGCTGCCTATGTGTTGATCAAATGATAAATCTGGATCAATTATGATGCCAAGGTTTTTTTCTGCTGAACCAGGTATAACTGGGAAGTCAGCAAGATTTAAAATTAAATCTGATAATTTATTTCTTGCCACTTTTGGACCCAGAAGGAGAACCTCTGTTTTGTTACTGTTTAAAAGGAGGAAGTTACGCAACATCCAGCCTTTCACATCTTTTACCCAGTCCTCTAGTTTCTTTAACCTGTATTTGTCATCAGGCTTGGCTGATATGTATAATTGCGTATCGTCTGCGTAGCAGTGAAAGTTAATGCCATGGTTACTTATAACTGTGCCTAACGGTTACATGTATAATGTAAATAATAACGGTCCTAAAATAGAGCCTTGCGGAATTCCAAATCTTACTTGTGAATAATTGGAAGATGAATCATTTACCTTTACAAACTGATAACGTTCCGTTAAGAAAGATTTGAACCATGATAGGGCTGTCCCTGTGATTCCAACCATGTTTTCTAACCTTTCTAGGAGAATATTGTGGTCTATTGTATCGAAAGCTGCGCTGAGGTCAAGTAGCACCAACAGGGATACGTAGCCTTGATCAGAGGCAAAAAGAAGGTCATTTGTCTTAACTAGAGCTGTCTCAGTGCTGTGATGTGGCCTGAATCCAGATTGGAATTTTTCATATATGTGGTTCTTATGTAGATATGAACTAAGTTGTTGGGCTACAGCTTTTTCTAAGATCTTAGATATAAATGGCAGGTTAGATATAGGCCTGTAATTAGACAATACGCTAGCATCAAGGTTTGGTTTCTTGATCAGAGGCTTAATAACTGCTAGTTTAAAAGCTCTGGGTACATGGCCCAGGCTAAGGGACGAGTTTACTATAGTTAAAAGAGGATTAATGATAACTGGTAGCACTTCTTTGAGTAATTTTGAGGGAATTGCATCAAGTGTGCAGGTTGTACAATTTGCAGAGGAGATAATCTTCTCTAATTCTGGCTGTGTGAGTGGGTAGAAAGTTTCCAGCCTTTCCTCTGCAACTACGTTATGTTTTATATCAGCCACATCAGATGACAGCCAAGGTGGATTTAATACTGTGGGTTGAATTTGTTGTCTAATATTTTCGATTTTATTATTAAAAAAGTCCATAAAAACTTCACTGGTGAGAGTCGCCGGAATTTGTGGTTCAGTACCTGCCTGATTTTTTGTAATTCTGGAAATCACACTAAACAGTACTCTAGGATTATATTTATTATTCTTGATCAGCGAGGCCAGATATGCTGAGCGAGCCTTATTGAGAGCATTTCTATACTCTATAAGGCTGTCCTTCCAGGCAAAGTGGAACACTTCCAGCTTGGTTGATCGCCATTTCCGCTGTAGTTTCCGTACTGTTTGTTTTAAGGTACGGGTTTTATCATCGTACCATGGGGCGAGCTTTTTCTGTCTTATCCTTTTGAATTTAAGTGTCGCCATATTTTCTAAAGTAGATCGAAAGGTATTTTCTAAATAGTCGGTTAATACATCTAGCTCCATTGGGTCTGATGGAGTGGAGACTAGGGTTGTTAGTTCTGGGAGGTTTTCTACGAATTGTAGGGCGGTAAATGGTTTTATTGCGCGCTTTGTAGAATAGCGAGGGGACGTACATGTATTATGGCTAAGACGCAGCTCATAAGAAATTAAGTAATGGTCAGAGATTACAGAGGTTTGCGGTAGGATACTAAGCCTGTCTATGTCAAGTCCAAGTGTCAGAACTAGATCTAAAGTGTGACTACAGCAGTGCGTAGGCCCTGTTACATTTTGGGTAATACCAACAGAGTCTAGGATTGAAGTAAATGCCTTTTTTAGTGGGTCATCTGCCTTCTCAAAATGGATATTAAAATCTCCTACAATCATTACCTTATCATTGCACACAGCTAGGTTTGCAGCGGAATCACTAAATTCATTTAAAAATTCTGTGCAGGGCCCTGGTGGTCTGTAAATGTTAAATAATGAAAATGCCTTCTTTTTTGTGGCCGGATTTGTAATGTTGATGGAAAGAACCTCAAAAGAAGTGAAGGTGTCACATTGTTTCTGACTGATATTTAGGGTATTCTGGTAGATTACACATAATCCACCTCCTTTGCCTGATAATCTTGGGCTGTGTACATAATTATAGCCTGTAGGGGTGGCCTCATTTAGTGCTGAATCCAATGATCCTCTCCGCTGTCCTGATTATGCACTGGAGTTGTGTGGTAGAGAAACCAAAGCAGATGGTTGCAGATGATGTTAGGACGGATTAGATGGTTGCTGTGTAGAACTGGATTATCAGGCTCTGCGGCCAATTGAATTTCTTCAGCTGTCTCAGGAAGAACATTATCTGCTGCACTTTCTTGGTGATGGAGGCTGTGTTCCTCTCCCATGTCAGGTCTGCTGGACATGGTGGTGGCAGAAACTTTAATGACACCACAGGGGAAACCACAGAACCATTGATGTTGAAGTGTGGGGTGGAAGGGAGGGTTGCACCTAAAGTACATCACCATCTGTGCAGTCTTTTGTGCGTTGAGTAGCAGTTGATTGCTGCTGCACAAGGAGACCAGCTGTGAAGATCCAGAAGTCGAGCAGCTGGTCTCCTGGTGCAGCAGCAATCAACTGGTGATGTCTTTAGGTGCAACCCTCCCTTCCTCCCCACGCATCAACATGAACGGTTCTGTGGTTTCCCCTGTGGAGTCACTAAAGTTTCTGCCACCACCATATCCAGATACTGGTCACTTTATCAGAATTCCCTTCCTTTAAGCTCCACCTGGAGTTTGTTAATGCCCATTTATTAACGTACGGTTTTTCTTGGCCATCCTCAACCCTTCAACAGCGACTTTCATTCAATATATATCAATGTTCATTGTATATATATCAATGTTCATTGTATATATATCAAAGTTCATTCCATATATATCAATGTTCATTGTATATATATCAATGTTCATTCCATATATATCAAAGTTCATTCCATATATATCAAAGTTCATTCCATATATATCAGTGTTCATTGTATATATATCAAAGTTCATTCCATATATATCAAAGTTCATTGTATATATATCAATGTTCATTCCATATATATCAATGTTCATTGTATATATATCAATGTTCATTGTATATATATCAAAGTTCATTCCATATATATCAATGTTCATTGTATATATATCAATGTTCATTCCATATATATCAAAGTTCATTCCATATATATCAAAGTTCATTCCATATATATCAGTGTTCATTGTATATATATCAAAGTTCATTCCATATATATCAAAGTTCATTGTATATATATCAATGTTCATTCCATATATATCAATGTTCATTGTATATATATATCAATGTTCATTAAATATTTCCTGTTTGGCTTGCCATAGTGTATATATATATATATATATATATATATATATATATATATATATATATACACATATATATGTATGTATGTATGTATGTATGTATGTATACATACCCCACTGAAAGAACAAGTCATGGATTAGTCCCTGAAAGTCTGTAGACACCTAAAATAGTAAAACTGTAAAATGGTTACATATAAATTGGGGGGAAAAGCCTCTAAAACTCTTGGACTCTTATTTTTATTTTCCTGAAACAAATGCACTGTTTTGTTTACACAGCATATGGTCAAGACACAACTCAGGCCTTATAGCTCTCTAAGTGTGCTGAGAGGCAGCATTCTTGGCAGGAAGCTGATTGGTGGCTGGAGTCACAGTCATCCTATACTCCATTTACTGACTGAGATTCTATGTTCTAGGCAATATCCTATATTTATATTTGCTTTATGGTAAAAATATACTGATTGGCAACTTTATTAAGTAAACCCACTTGTTTCTACACTCTTTGTCCATTTTATCAGCTCTACTACAGCATTTTGTAGTTCTACGATTACAGACTGTAGTCCATCTGTTTCTCTGCATACTTTGTTAGCCTCCTTTTAGCCTGTTCTTCAGTGGTCAGGACCATTACAGGACCCCCACAGAGCAAGTATTATGGGGTGTGGGTCATTCTCAGCACTGCAATGGTGCTGATGTGGTGGTGGTGTGTAAATGTGTGTTGCACTGGGGCATGTGGATCAGACACTGTTTGTAAACACCTCGGTGTCACAACTGGATGGAGAATAGCCCACTAACCAAAAATATCCAGCCAACAATGTCCTGTGGGCAGCATCTTGTGACCACTGATGAAGGACTAGAGGATGACCAACACAAACTGTGCAGCAGCAGATGAGCCATCATCTCTGAGTGGACACAGTGTTTAAAAACTCCAGCAGCACTGTTGTGTCTGATCCACTCAGACCAGCGCAACACACTCAAACACACCACCACCATGTAACTGTCACCACGGTGCTGGTAATGATCTACCACCCAAATAGTACCTGCTCTATGGGGGTCCTGTGGGGGTCCTGACCAATGAAGAACAGGGTGAAAGGAGACTAACAAAGTACACAGAGAAACAGATGGACTGCAGTCTGTAATTGTAGAACTACAAAATGTACCTATATGATAAGTGGAGCTGATAAACTGGACAATGGGTATAGAAACAGTGTGCTTAATGAAGTGGCCAGTTGGGGTATATCTTTATTTAATGATATTTGAATGTTCATTTGCATGCTCAAATCTATGTTTGTTCTTTAAGTAACCATTTTTTCTACAAATGTTTTTTTCTATTTTAGCTAAAAACAAACATGAAATTAAATGTCAGCTCAATGTGGAATGTGGATTTGCAAAGTATATCTGTGCGACTCCAAAAGAATGCCACTGGAATCCCAATAAACAGTTCAAGGAAATCAATGATGCACGATGCGTCCTTCAGCACGATGGTAAGTTTTGTTTGTAAAAGCAAACGTCAGTGTATTAGTAGAATTATCAGCATATTAGTCTGTTAGAAGACTAAAACCAAGAATTAAGTAGTTAATGACAGAATTTGCTGCACAGTATTTTAAGAGCTAACTAATAGACTCTCTAATAGATTAAAAAAGCATAAAAAATGCTCTTAGATTCACTGGCCTTATTCATCAAATTTGCACAAAAGGTAGAAACAAGCGCACAACAAACAAGCCCACATCTGGTTCTTGAAGCTATCGCACAGCATTCAAATGTGTCCATAAGTCTTATTATTTACAAACGGCAGACCCCAGTTTGCCCCATACATATAATATAATGTACAAGGCTACATATAATGTACAAGAAAAACACCATGATTAATGGAGACGTTGTGAAACTCAACCAATAAAACGCAGACATCCAGCAGACACATAGTCAGTAGTTGTCTCCATAGGAGGAGTTTAAAAGGAGTTTAAGAATAAAATACCTTAGTAAAATCCACATTAGCATTTAACGCCAACGTTTTGAGGGTTTTTTTTTTTGTAGTTAATTGCATCTCAGAATAAAAACACTCTTTATTGGGCTGCTAGCACACACAGTACAATTACACCAGCTTCAATGCTTGGTGGCTAGTTGGAGGACTAATGGCAAAGGGAAAACCAGTGGTAGGGAACAAAACCCACTGGTCTCCCACTGATGGCAAACACAGCATAACACTAAAAACATGCCATATGACACAAACACATGTGAACCAGTAGAGTAGCACACTTTTAGCTAACAACAGCTCTTACTGGTTAACAGCAACATTAAACTTACAGTCACAGGCAGCTGCAGGGGTTCATGGGAGAATAAAAATAAGAACACAGAGAGCTCAGGGTCTCCACAGTATGAACGGGAAGGTACACCTGTGTTTTCTTTTCAATTAAGGTAATCTTGTTTTGGCAATTGAATACACATGTACATAAGTATGCCCTATGGATATCTTGTATGACTGATAAATGGTACTGCCTGCTGCTGCTTAAGTGTTATTAATATTAGACTGTTATTTGACAACTCATAATAAATCTTATCTATGCAGTATATGAAAAAAGAAGTGAAAAATATGAATCAGTGCAATTATTATTTGTTTAATATTAGCTAAACATTATTAACGTAGTATCTCGTGTTTTTAATGTTCACAAAAATATTGGTTAGTCAACATAATGTGAAAAACATAACTAATGCAGTTATGAGTTAGGTAATATTAGCTAACTGTTATTGATGTAGCTTCTCATGTGTTGTTCATGTTAATGAATGCCTTACTTTCCGTTAGTGAATACTTATTGTAACATCCATCCATCCATCCATCATCTAAACCGCTTATCCTTCTGGGTCGCGGTGGGGTGCTGGAGCCTATCCCAGCTGTCATCGGGCGGAAGGCAGGATACACCCTGGACAGGTCGCCAGTCCATCGCAGGGCAGACAAACAGACATATACATCCACACACACACTCACACCTAGGGGCAATTTAGCATGTCCAATCAGCCTGACTGCATGTTTTTGGACTGTGGGAGGAAACCGGAGTACCCGGAGGAAACCCACGCAGACACGGGGAGAACAGGCAAACTCCACACAGAAACGACCCTGGTCACCCGGCCGGGAATCGAACCCAGGCCATTCTTGCTGTGAGGCGACAGCGCTACCCACTGCGCCACCGTGCCGCCTCTTATTGTAACATATTACCGAAATTTGTGTACATTCAAAGTCGACCGTATGCAACTTTGATGAATAAGGGCCACTCTGACCAGAAGTGAATTTGATTGTACACCAAAGATAAAACTGATGAAAACAGTCTAGGCAGCAACCTGATACTAAAATAACTGATACTAAAATTCTCTCTCATTTCTTTACCTTAAGTGAGCCACTGCATCAAAGTGAATCCAAAATTGAACTTGATGGAAGACCTAAACTGCACTATAACATCTTCAAGTATGTTGACCATTTGTTTTTCACAACAGTATATTTCACAAAGGAATTCATTTACAGCACTGCAGACATTTTCTCACCCAGTCTTCAAATTTGAGAAGTAAGACTTCATAGAGAAATCCATACGTGGATCAGGGGTCTGTGTCCTGGAGATCTATCTCACCAGAGATTTCAGGTCCACCCCACATGGCTGTAATATTCAGATGCCCCTTAAGGCCTTCATTACCTGGATAAAGTGTGTTAGATTAGGGTTGGAGCTACATTCTCAAGGGTGGTGGATCTTCAGGACCAGGACTAGGCATCCCTGACATAGAGGACAGATCAAGACTGAAGTGATCAGCTTAGCACCATTAATTTCTGCATGTCATGGACATTATGAGTCTGTTTGGCTGATTCACTTGTGTTCACAATGAATCTTTTTATGTGGATCACATGCAACAGAATCCAGAAATGAAGTGTTGAAATGCCATGCCTTTAAAAATTCAATTATTTGCGTAACACATTTACTGTACTACAATCACCACTTGACTTACACATTAATTTATAGTCCTTTCCATTTCCTCCTACTTACTGTCACATTTATTATTATTATCGAAATACATTGCTAAAATATTTATTGCAACATGCAAATCAGACTTGGAATTAATTTCAAGAACAAAATGTAGTGAATGCACATAATGTACTGAATATATATCACATGACATTATTCCTTATAAACAAGCAGATATCATAACGATAATGACAATATGGTAACTCTTAACTGCAGGTGTATTTTTTACATCTACTTTTACATGAATTACTGCATGTAGGCTCTGGCCTCCTGATGTTGGTCCCTCTCACTAGCAAAGTAATCTAATGCATAGGTTAACTTTATAGACTTTTGTCACCTTTGGGGTATTCATTTATTTATTCACTTATTTTTCTTTAGAAACCCCCCCCAACACTGGGACAGAGACAGGAGGTTTGTTTATTGTTTTGCTTTTCATTGTTTTTCTCTTAATGTATTTATTGTTACAATAAAGCAATGCTTATCATGACTGATTTCTATTAATCAACTCATCAAATGAAGGTTTTGTCCCAAGTGACATTATGTTCATAATCAGTTCTTATTCATTTTCACAGGTCAGTGTGATAACAAGCCATCAGGTGAGCAAAACACTGGTTACAAATGTGAGGGAAACTCAGGAGAGGCTCGTTTGTTCTTGACATATTAAATTCTTTGATCTTACTTTATATTATATATTAATTCTAAATTATATTGCTGCAAATTATATATTAATTTATATAATAATAATAATAATAATAATAATAATAATATTACTTGTTAGAAGCACCACTAAATACTGTCTGTTTGTCTTCTTATGTCTGAATATGCAATCTTAATAAATATTTCAGTATTTAAAAAGTGCATAACCTTAAATATCATTCTAAATTATTAGCTATATGCTCTTTTCTTTCAGAGGGACAAAATCATGGCTGTGTCACAAGTATTATTTTCAATGTAATACTGGGGATCGTTGTGATAGCGATTCTCACAGTAAGTTTATTATAGTATTACAGAAGTATTATTAATTGATTATTAATAGGCTGGAGCCTATTCCAGCTGTCATCAGGCAGAAGGCAGGATATACCCTGGACAGGTTGCCAGTCCATCACAGGGCAGACAGATAGACATACACATTCACTCACACCTAGGGGCAATTTAGCGTGTCCAATTGGCCTGACTGCGTGTCTTTGGACTGTGGGAGGAAACCCACACAGACACGGGGAGAACATACAAACTCCACACAGAAAGGACTCCGGTCACCCGGCCGGGGAATCGAACCCAGGCCCTTCTTGCTGTGAGGCTTACACAGGTGCATTAATGTGTCAATCACTGTACCATCAACTTTACTCCCAAAAGGAAACAAATCAGTGAGCATGTCAAAATCATGTAAATCAGCTATGTTCACATTTGCTTGTAATAGCGAAGTGTGAGAGGCAGAGGGACATGGCTGGTTAGGCATGGCATGATTTGGGGAAAAAAGATGGCTTGCCAGGAATATAAACAGACTAGAGCTCTAGCTTAATTGACAGTACGTCTTAGTCTGGCTCCTTTGGGTGAGGTCTCTGCAGCTGGCGCATTCATTAAAAAGGCAAAAGGAGTCAGAGCCAGCAGGAGCCTTCATGGTTTCTGCCATCATTTTATTCCTTCTGCTCAGTTTGAGAAAGCTCACTGCCCATGCAAAGCATTCTTTAACAACCGGATTCAGTTGAAAAATAACAAATGAAATTATTCTGTGTCCACAGGAACAATTATTGCATGATATATCAGATTTAAGATACTGTAGGCTTTCATAAAGTTTCTTGAACCCAAATAGTGAAAGAGAAGCTCTCCCCCTGCCCTGATTGACAAACTGTTATTAATTTTGCAGATATGGGGCATCATGAGGTGTAAAGGGTAGGCACTATATATTGTCATTTCCTTCATGAATTGATCTGTTAATTTAGTACTTTTGCCTCTGTTTGAGTGCTCATGCTTTCATCAAACATTCTGTGCAATGCATTTTTTATTCTAGATTGAAAAAAACTATATTCAAGTGTGCATTTGTCAGATAATACTGTAAATGCTTTCAAGTACCCACCTCTAAACTGACTTTTATACATCTGTTTCTTTTTACATGAGTCAAAGGAGAGACAGTGGAGGTAAGAACATCATATTAAAACAATGCTAGTGCATTTTTAAAATGGTAAAAGTCTCACCTGGGCACAGGATTTGTTGATAGTAAAGTTTTTTTCCTGAAAGCTGAAATATTAGCGTTATTAAGTATAGTGCTGTATCCCTGAAAAGAGGGCGAAAAAAGACCTGAAAGTCCTGCACAGTATTTCCTCTTTCTCATCTTATTATGAGTAAAACCAGTGAGAGCTCCCCCTTCTGGATGTTTGTATATATAAACAATCAATGAGTGCTAAATAATGTTACACTGACTCTGTGCTAGCTTGCAAGTTTTCATGAATGGCATTCATTACTAGCATTCTAGCTAACTGTTATGCTGTAAGACTGCTAGCGCATCAGTTTGAGCTAAGAGCAAGCATGTATCTTGTGGGCTTGTCGTTGTTAATATTTCATGCTTCCAACTTTATTGAAGTGTTCAGATCATTATGTCAAAATAATGTTGAATGGCAATATGGCAAGCTAGCTAGCCAGCTACAGTCATAACTGTTATGTTGTTGCAAGCCATTTCATGTAGTTCATGGTTTGTAAAAACAGCAGTTTGTTCATATAGAATAGAAACACTTAGAAACTGTCTTGTACAACTATATTTGTAGATTGAATTCAAAAAGCAGCATTTGAACACATCTATTTCAAAGTCAAAGTCATTTTTTTAAATTTGTTATATGAACAACATGTCAAGCACATTCATACACTGAAATACTTGTGATAAAGTTCAGGAAATTATTGTACAGCCATAAAAAAAACACTATATAATATGACATAATATGACTGTGGTCGTACGAGGACATTGGATTACTCCCATAGACACTATATAAGATTATATAGCATAGCGAAGAAACATAAAAGATGCTGAATAAGACTTTGATTTTACAATAGGTTTTAATGATGGTAACACATCTGAAATTGAAAGGACAACATTAGAACTTAGTGTTATTGTTTCTATCAACAGTGCCTCAATAATATTTACTGTGCCTAATTTACTTATGGTGGTTTTCTTGTTTGCAGGACTCTAGCTCCATTCATTCTGACATTGAGGGAGATGAGCAATATATAAGCCCATTTTGAATTTGATGCTGACACCACGTTCCAAAAAAGCTGGGTTGGGGGCATGTTTACCACTGTGTTTCATCACCTCTTCTTTTAAAACCCACTCTGTAAGTGGAATTGGGGTTGTGTGTGTGTATATATATATATATATATATATATATATATATATACATACATACATGCGCACACACACACACACACACAACCCCAATTCCAAAAAAGTTGGGATGCTATGCGAAATGTAAATAAAAACAAAGACAATGAGGTGCAAATCATGTTTGATCTACTTATTTAATACTGACCATTAATGGACTATTTTTGTTTGCAGTTTTCAACTCTTTACCTGCTTGTTTCATGTTAAGGAATGTTAAATATTGCAATTTAAAGAAACTTTGGGTAACACTTTCTATGAATTTCACATTTGTAAGCATCTATAAACACATTCATAACCTGTTATAATGCATTCATAAGGCATTATAAACATGGCTATAAATATTTATAAAAATGCATTACAAGGATTTACTGAAACACTAAAACATACACGTTAAAGCACATTACGGGCTTAAAATGTCAGATTTTAAACTATAGTAGTGCTGCTATTTATAGTGTTTTATCCAATGTAGGAAAGTCAATGTACACCACCGTTAGCTTGGAACTAACTTAACACTGCATATCCAATAGAATACTAGCAGAAATTAGCATTACTGTAGTGTACTGTAGTTGTGTTACAGAGTGAAGGTTTCTAGCGCTTGACGTTAGAACCATTGAGGGAACAAATTACAATGACAACACTCTTTCAAATATGTTAACACTACTTATAATGCATTACGTTAACAATTCATAATGTATAATAAACCCGGCTATAAAATTTTATTGAGTTATTTTTACTTTATCAAACCAACCCAACAGCAGTTCTATTGATATTACCTGGAATGCACAATTAAAACATTATTTTTATTCAAAGAAAGAATGCTACCTTGGACAAACACTGCATTTAGAAACGCACTCCGTTTGGAGTTCATAGTTTGTGAATGTTTAGGCTTTACTTATGTATATGACTCATCCTTGTGCTTAGAATTTATAACATGCTGTAAAAAACTTTTGTGTCAGCTTGCCATCTTGAATCATGATGAAATTGGAGTTAATATAAAATAGCTTGTGAAAATTACATGAAAAGATATGGTCTCAACATCATCATCATAGACTATAATCAAACTAGTCTTTGCATGTGGCTGAATTTAAGCTGAATTCAGTAAAAGTGGTATACTGCCTATAACAGTGGTCTCCAACCATGGACCTCATACTTTCCAGCAGAGCCACACCTGCTCCAGCTAACCAACCGCTTTCCAAGTACCTGATTGGATGGATCAGATGTATTAGAGCTGGTGGTGTAGCAGCTTATTGGATACAGATTGGAACTATACTCTGCAGGAAGGTTGTTCACCAGGCCCAGGGTTGGAGACCACTGATCTATAACATCATTGCCAATAGCACTGTTGATTTCAAACAACAGAGGCCCTTATTACCTGAATTCTGAGGCAGTTTCCATGTCAATCACTCCTTCCGTTACTTACTTCCCCTAAAAATAATCCTCTCTATACACCACACCTATGCAAAGCCTTGTCAGTTGTTTATCCTCTGTCATGAGCCTGTCTTTCTCTTTGTCAGTCTTTTGGTATTTTGACCTGATTTATGTGAGCATTTTGATTGATTTCTTTGATTCTTGACCTTCTTGGCTGTTTTGTCTGATTTTTGCTGTTCTGGACTGTGTTTTTGATACTTTTGCATGTAATGTTCTTGATTCACTGGTATTTGAGCCCACCTCTTCTCTGGCTCTGCCTTTTGCACTGTGGATTTTCTCTCTACTGTCAGCCTTCTGACTTAGCTAGGTAATAGGACTGTACAAGACGTTTTAAGTCAAGAGTGTCTGTCAAAAGCTGTTACTGAGAAAAAGAAACACCAAAACTGGACATCTAAGATTTGCAAGAGTAGAAAAAGCTACTGACTTTGAATACTAAACTTTGGAGGTGTTTATAAGAAGCATGGGAAAGTATCCCTGCAGATTACTGTGAAAAACTGAAAGCTGTAATAAAGGCAGAGGGAGAACAAAAGCTGGAAAATATATATTTAGTTGTTTCTAAGTTTCTTTTTAATGCACTGATGTTTCTTACTCTTTTGCTTAATAGCCTGTTTACCCGTACATTAAATTAATGAAAGTATAAAAAGTATACCACATTGTGTGTCTTAATGCTCTTTGGGTAGACATCATGAAAATGGAGAAATAATCTGCAGACAAAAAAATAAATAAATAAAATAGGCAGTATTTTATATATAAAACAAACTCTATCTCTCAGTTTAATATATACAGGGTGATTCAAAAAGATTCATCCGATTTCAAAATGATTTATTTCACTTGTGAATCATTACAGAACAAAGCAGTACACTGTAAATGGTTTAAGTAAGCATAAAATTTATTAGGTAATTTATTATGTAAGTGCTCAATATGAACCTCCTCCAGCTGTACGGACAACTCCAGCACCATAGTTAAATTCATCCCATACTCAATTGAGCATGTTGGGTGTCACTGTACTCACGGCTCTGTCAATGCGATTTCGGGGATCATCCAGTGTTGTGAAACCAACGACAACAAACGCTCTGCAGATGAAAATTACTCATTAACTAGTTTTATTGAATGAATGATTATTTCAATCTATATTTTTTGAGTTGAATACAACTAGTTAATTTACTTGTTGCCACATGAAGTAATTTTTTTAGGTTGATCTGATGAAACATTTTTTACAGTGTGCAGCATTCTATGCCGCACAAGCTCCACCTTGGGCAGCCAACAAATAATTATATTGTGTAATAATCCAAAGCAGCCCGGTTTTGTAGAGTCATCATGTGTAGTAGTATAACTACTAGTATAACTAATAGTATAACTGACTCATTCAGTGAAGTTTCATGCTTTTGAGGTTCTGTTTTCAGAATATTAAGAGATTATTCAGTTGGACATAAAATAACCCACAACAATTAAAACACATACCACGTGATGAACATACTTGAAGGACCACATACATGGAATAAGTAAGTGTTACTCATTAGTGATTATCGTCATAATATATATGTACATTCATCACCTACTCTTACCAGTTGTAATACAGGATTAGCCACCACTACCCCCATTACTCCTGCACTATGTACACCATGACAGGATGGAAATGCCTGCCCTACAGTAGCAATAACCGATGATAATGTAGAAAATGATGCTCCAGTATTGACCTGACCATTAATATTAATCTGAACTGTGGGTTCCATGTTAGCACTTAAATTTATAGCTAGACCTTGAAATGATCCTGGTCCTCCCAGGCCTCCCAGGCTGGATTAGGCTACTGTCCCCCAAATGGATTGTTAGCAGTCCACTCGGCAATTGGTGGCTCTAATGGGCACCTGGGCTGAGCTAGATTCTCTTTAGACCAGTGACCCCAGTCACCACAATTATAGCATAAATCATTTATGGTCAGCATCAGGCCTCCAACTATTGAAACCCTCTCTGCCATGACCATGTCCCCTGTTTATGCCTCCCTGGCCACGCCCAACTTCCCAAAGCACTGGTGCCTGACCCACACGAATAAAACAAATACATGAACAGGAGTTTCAGGGGTTTTATTCTTAGCTTTAAACCAGTTTCTACAGGCAGAGGGAAGACCAGCCACAAAAGCTTGCATAGTTATGAGGTTTATTGCCTCTGGCTGCCCTTGTAGGCTATAGTGTGCATCTGACACTTTTTCTGAGTCTCATTCCAAAATGATTGGGGATCCTCTTCTTTTTTCATTCTTTCCCCAAAAGTTTTCTCCCAGTTTACACTTCCACGATAACAACTCGATGTAGCTCTTTCTACTCTATTTACCACTGTGTCCCAGGCTTTCACATTACCAACTGGTAGGGGCAGAGCATGGGCATGCCCTACATGAAAAATAGCTATTTGTGTGTCTTGTAAAATACAATTCCTGTGCCCCTGTAATTAAATGACCATTCTAAGCCTTTGAGTATCTTGCTAGGGGAGGAATTAAGTGCTTCAGTCATAGTTCTAAAAGCATATATAAACTCCTCTGGATCCTCTCCAGGCTGCTTAGTACTATTAGGCATTGTCTGTAAGTCAAGAGGGGACCATAGTCTATCAACTTCAGTTATCCCACCATCTCAACTAGGCACCTGTCTCACAGGATATTTACTTGTAGGTAAAGAAAAATCAGGTATTGCTTTACTGTCTGCACTATAAATGAATAATTAGGGGGTAGGCTAAGTGAAAAAACTGCTGTATCCCCCATCTCAGCCTGCATTCTCTGTGAAGGAGTGACAGGAGGGGTTGGCCTGGCTATTTGATCCTCACGCAGCGCTATTGGAGGAGGTCAAAAGTCTGAGACCACCATTTATTTACTTCCAGGTAAAACAGCTATTAAGTACAAGCTATGAAATATGGTATAAAATAATTGCATGAGGAAAAGAAAAGTAAAAAAAAAAAAAGTGAAAAAACAGGAGACTCCAAAACTTGAATTAAAAGCTACAGGGAAAATGGGACTCCTAACAAACATACAAGACCTGCTAGACCACCAAAACTGTCCCAATCAGATAAACAGCACTTAAAGCTTTCATCTTTAAAGGAGAGGAACATCTGACAAAAAAAAATAATAATAAAAAAAAATAATAATAATAAACATAGGTGTTTCTGTCCATCCTTCCACTGTGAGAAGACATCTCAGCGCTATGGGTCTGAAAGGATGTATAGCTGTCAAGAAGAACCTCACTGAGAAAAGGAGACAGACACATCAAACAAAGAAGCTGAACAATGGACTGACCACCCCAGAGTCCAGACATCACTGAATGTGTTTCGGATTACTTGGAAAGTGAGAAGAAGAAAAGCCAACTTCTAAGACTAAACTGCATATGTAGTTGTTGGATGTTTCTGTGTTATTTTCTGTTAAATATATGTTTACTGCTTTTTTTGTCTGCCTGACCTTGAAAAATGACTAACATGTACTTAATGGCTATTTTGACTGAAAATTAAATTATTGAAGGGTGGTCTCTGACTTTTGCACATTACTATATACCCACTGGTCACTTATGCAATTTTTAAAGTATGTGTAATATGATAGCATTATCACTGTGTTGCTCAGTGTACAATGTAATTGCTTACTGCAGAGTATAATGAGTGCAATTTATGTTATTGAAATATGTAAAAATTTAAGTGATATACATTTTACAAGTGAAAATGTCTCATCTCATAAATATTAGTTCAGATGTTGTGTTTGCTGATGTAGTGTGAAATTCATAGACAATAAAGAGTTCTGTCTGTGCGTGAAAGAGATGTAACCGAGTTTTAAGGACTGCAGATGTGGTTCATATACATTTCTGCAACCACTAGAGGGAAGTAATGTACTAAAGAGTTTGTCTTGATCAAACATAACTAGAGAAGTGAAGGACTTTTAAGGACACAATGGGAGTGAAAGGCAATAATTCAAAACACATCCGGGTTAGAAACTAGTTTCATTTTCTTTGTTACATGTACTTATGTTGAATTTTGACACTTGTTACAGGTATTTTCTTTTGAAAATAATGTAACTCAGTATTGGATGAGTTTTTTTGATCTGATTTTTTAACTGAAATTGGTTTTTGCTTGGCTACTTTTACTTCCTCTTGAAGGCATTACATCCATGCTCCACCCACTTCTGAACACCCCCTGTGTAAGTTCTGTGCTGTGTGTTTCTAAGACCTGTTCAGTCAGTAAAAGCCTTCCATTTCTGGTTATGTGTAAACAAAATGAAACTAAAGGCATAGCAACCATTACTGACCAGTCAAGATGACCCAATACAAAAGAGCATTCCAATCTTGAAACACTAACACTTGCTGGTAAGAGAAACTCATGCCTGGTAAACAGAAACTGCATACTAATAGAATAAAGCAACTGACCATGAGAGGCCATCCATTCCAGTGATTTTAAAATATGATACGAAAAATGTGATAAACTACAGAATTTTCACTAAATAATTTTAAGAATTCACAATAACAGAGGTAAACATTTTTTCTGCCACTAAATATAGTTAATTCGGAGCATATTATTGTTGCCAAGCAGCCATGAAATGCTGAAAGACCTCAAGAATATCCAATCACCCATCAGCGTACTGCACTCATTTCATGAACTGTTTAATTTTTTTGTCATGCAATAATGAACACATAACGTTGTAGCACTGTTTAATGCAGCCTTTGCTTTGTAATCAGTTTTTACTCACATAATGATCCCTGCTATGACAATATTAATTTCCACTGGCACTTCTATGCAATTTCCACTGTTATATTAGCACCAACATAACAGTGTTATTCGTCCCTTTTTTCCCCACAGTGGGGCTCAGTTTCAAATACCTCCCTGCTCACTACTGGCTCCTGCACCCATACAGTGTTTAACAAAAAAGTAATTTGGGATTGTTATTTATTAAATAGCGATGCTGTGAAGATGATGAAGTCTCCGCTGACACCACCTTGCTTGTATAAGATGTTTATTACAAAGTAAAACAGTATCATATCAAGCACTATAAAGTACCTGAGAGGGGATCCGTGCCAATTCTGAAGTGTCCCCTCCAGAACAGTATAACCTTCTGCTTATATAGGGTGGTTGTTATGGAAAAAGGAGACGGAACATATAGTCCTTCTTAGAATAGTCTCATTCATCTGGAACTAAAGAGGAAGGGGACCTTGAGCCTTGGGCCTTTGGACCAGGGGCCCCTTCACTTAAACATTCCAATCCTGCAACATCAGATTACACCTGGAGCTTGGGTACTACACCTTCTTCTATAAAGCTACTCTTTAAATATACTTCAGGATTCAGCCATGCGTGCCCAAATCTATACAGGACAAACCCAATTTCATAACTTACATATTACACTATAGAGGAAGGAGGAAAAGATTTGATATTCAACTTGGGTTTGATGCCAAGGCAGACCTGACTAAAACATGAACTTTTGATGCATGTCTTTTAAGTTACATATTCTTTACTTTTTAATATTGTAGTAAATTATGTAGTTGGTTCTTTAGTTGGAGGCCTATTAACAGAGAAGTTGTTTAGCCTGTTAGCTAGCTGATCAGCTTAGTTTTAGTTAACAAAAACTTTTTTTAAGTTAAACTTATTTTGTTACACAGTTTTATTTACACTGGGTTTTTACCTTAAATGTCAACTCATGGTGTAGTAGAGCAAATGTCTCCAGAGGCAAGAGAATTCACAGACCACCGATTTGTCTTTGCTATGCCTTACCTGACATACAAAAATGATTCCCTCATTGATGCAAACTGATTTGTTTACAAACAGTACCACACTTGACTAAAAATATGTCTTTTTTTAATCTTAAAGCCTTTTTTGGTCTGAAGGCTTAGTCTCAAATGCTTGAAATTTGTATGCAGGACAAATATAAATAGTGAAATTGATGGCTTTGTATATATTTGTTCTTAAACCAAAAACTTAAAAATAACCCTTTAAATGTCACGCATTCATCAGCGTCCTCTCCCTTCCAGTTTTGTATATCATCGGCCATCTGATCAGTGGCTTCTACCTTATCTCCTCCTCCATATCCTCTATCACGCCCCAGCTGCACTTGGAACGAAACTCTTTTGTGTTTACAGTCATATTAGCTGTGTTTCTAAGCCTGCTGTTTGGTCTTTTTGTTTATTTTGCATTTTGATGCTTGCTTTGTTTTTTGTTTATGGTTTTGTCTAATCCTCTTACAACCTGACTGCCCTGGTCTCAGAAACCAGACGCTCGTGGATGTAAAAGATAACGGCGTTTAATAATACCAGGCAATCAAACTAGAAAAGGGCTGAGCAAAAGACGAAGTCACAAAAACAGGCAAAAAGGTTCAAAAACACAGATCAGTCAGAATGGACAAACGTACAAAAGGGACGAAGCAAAAAGGCAGAATCGGAATAACAAAGCAGTGGTCAAAACACAGGATAATGGCAGTCAGAATGCAAACGCTCAGTAGTTTACTAAGAAACAATACCTCGCACTGGTCCTAACTAAAGCCCGGGCTTATTAAGTAAACTACTCAGTCATATGACCTAACACACAGGTGATACCAGTTAGTATTGGGGGGAGTTGGAATGCTGATTGGAGCGTGAGTGAGCGTCAGAAGTCACGTGAGCCCCCATTGAACTGTGGGCATTGGAGTCCGTGTCGGAGTCCAAGTCTGAGGGAAGTTGGTCAGTGACGTGATCTCCCAGAGGAGTCTGGGAGATGAAGTCCGTCTCTTTCTGAGAGTTTGCCAAATACGTGACACTTTGCCTCAATTGCCAAATTTGGACTATTATTTTAATGAAGTAGAAACATTACTTGCCCCACATATACATTTGGAAACTTTTCTACAAAATTACAGAAGAAATCATTTGGCTGCCTTTTGTTTCTAACTTAAAACCAGTTGGGGTGTTAAAGAGTGAGCAACTAATTGAGTGAATGTGAAAATGAAAAGTGTAATATGAGTCCACCAACAGGTCAGACAAGAAAGAACTTGACTAAACAACTTTATTTTGCCAGTAAGAGTCCCTGATCAAATGTTTTTGGTGATTAATGCTGCACACAGTTTCAGTTGTATTTACCACATAATTATGTGTTAATGATAGAGCATTAATTGCATTTACTTCCCTAATACAGAAACTCCAATTTTTTCCAGAAAGGTTCAAGGAATTGTTAATTTTTTTATGTTCACAAGTTTTCATCGATTGTCAGGGATCATAGGAAACCATGCTGAACAGATACTTTAAAGTAGCTGACCATATATTTTAACTTAGCTTACCTTGTCAAAACCTTGTGAAAATTAAAGATAAATCACACATTCAACTCAAATCACCCTGTACTAAATCCTGAGTGCTAAAACAGAATATGCATTGTATTTGGTTAGTTAAATACTGACCTATTTTAAAGGAACCAACATAACCACTTCCTCCTTTCATTTAAATGTGTCTGGCAGGAAACCATAAAAAACAGCCTGGGGTTAAATGACAGTACATGTTCTGAACAGCCCAGAAAACACTGTCATGACAAAAAGTGAGCATGTTGCGATTAAATGTCATGTTTTTTTTGTTTGTTTATTTTCTATTTTAATCAGTGAAAACAATACCAATACTATATATATGTCAGTGACAATAGTGCTTAGCCCCCAATTCTCACAGTTTTTGAGTGCCTGCAACTCTTTTGTCACATCTTTTATGTAATATCTATTTGTGGTTTGTGAATTAGCTACCTTTTACCAATGGCAGAACATCAGGTAACTGAGAATATGACAGAACAGCAGAATGTTTCTTCTTGTTTTTTTTCTCATTTTCTAAAAAAAAAAATGTATTATTGATGATATATTTATGTATTTGAAAGAGTGACGTTCTTCATAAAATATCCCACACCAGTGATACCACAGTCACTAAAACAGAGTAGCTGCATGAATGAAGATGCCATTGGTAAAAGCATGCATACCTTTTTAATGTCTCTGAGTAGCAGGGCTTAGTTAAGCTAACAGCTAATCACAATAGGTATTACTTCTATCAACATCATGAGATTACTGTCTTATGTGTACTAAAGGCAGATTTTAGGGGATGAAGTACTCAGAAATGGGACCCCTGAATGCCCATTTTTAAATTTGTTCAGGCTCTATTAAACCCTCTATTATACCTTGTCCCATCACCTTAACTCTTAAACTTGAACATGGCCTACCTATAACGTATATGTGGATTCATGTATATATGAGTGACAGATCTGGTTTAGATGGTATCATTGACTTAAACATGACTTTGCAAGTACTGGATTCAGCAAATCTCAGTAACAAAGACTTCCCATCATTAATTGCATTTACTTCTCTAATACAGAAACTCCAATTTTTTCCAGAAAGGTTCAAGGAATTGTTTATTTTTTTATATATTTAAACATCACTGCAGACATGTCCAGGATGGACAAACATGGAGCAGTTCAGCTATACTTTAAATTTTGTGTTTTATTTGTGTTTACTTATTCTTTGTGTTATGTACTTTGTATTTGGTGTAAAATAAAATAAAAAGAATTCAGAGCAGAAAATCACACAAATGTGAACTGTCTGGCTCCGTGTAGCTGTATTAAGGGTGTACTTTCAAGCAAACATTGTGATAGGCTCAGTTCATCAGTAGTCAACATCAACTTTAATGATGTTAAAGAGAGTCAGCCATTTCTGCTTGTTCTCTCTATTCTTCTAGCTCCCTTCCTCTCCTCAATTCCTCTGTGTTCTTCCCAGGAGGGAGAGGAGCAGTGGAAAGGGAGGAGGAGGACAGGAGCAGTAGCAAAAGTTTCTGGATGCAGCCAATATTAGCACCAACTTAATTATTACAAGAGAATAAAAGTATTTAATGTGGAAACAGGAAAGCACTAGCCTGCATAGCATAAATTAAAAAAAAAAATCTTTCTGCATCAGCAGTATCAGTCCATCATTCCCTCACTCTGGCCTTTGAAAGTTGTGTTGCTGCTACTGTAGAATGGAGACCCATTAACGTTGAGGCTATTTGTTCTTTTCGTGGACTTTATATTTATATATATATATATATATATATATATATATATATATATATATATATTTATATGTTTCATTTTCTGAGCCCTGTTTGGCAAATTAGGTTTTTACCGGAACTGTTTACTACCAGCACAGGCTGATATGCAAAGAGCTGCTTTTAAGCCACTAAAGGGCTGTGATATGCATCACAAAAAACACAATGTGGAAATTACAAACTCCCCTCATATGCAGTATTCACTGCTTTTCATACTAATTCAGGCCTTAAATGTGTGAGCATTATAGGTTTTAGAAATGCAAATGTAATTCACTGTAAATTGTTGGGCTGCTATTTGTCTTCTGAGTAGCCTAACTCCTTAAAGTGTTTTTAGGAATGTTTTGAAAACAGTTCAGTGAACATCGGCGATGTGTCAAAATGCTTCCATTAGATTACTCAGTGGAAAAACAAGCTTAGGCATGTGAAGAGTAAACACAGAGCAGCAGCTAAACAATGTAATTGTACCTGAATCAACCACAGCCCCACTGACTTAGATAGAACATGAAACTACTTGAGTAAATAAAGAATGTTAGATCGAGAGTAAATGATGGCTCTCTGAATACTTTCACTTTCATTGCTTTAGAAACCTTAACATCTCAAATACTATTTTAATGCGCAGTTTTAACTCCTCCTTTAACGTTTTCATTCGTTACCTTTAGAGCTGAATCACATATGGCCTTCAAGTACTTTCCACCATTATCCTTAAAGCTAATGATCAAAACTTTAGTATGTTACAGTGAGAGACATGAAGAAAGACATGCATGTATATAGACATTCTCGGTACGTATATATCATACAACACAGATACACATATGCCATTATCCAAAACTCCTTGGTAGCCCTGATCAGAAATTTCACTTTTTAGTATTGAAATGACAATGGTTTCTAATAACAACTCTATTAAGACGCATAAATCGATGGGATAAATTGGCTCAAGAAATAATACAGATGGGATGGGATAAGTGATAGGTTACTTTAAAGTCAAAATTTGGGGTATGATGGTTTTGAATACTGAGGTGAAGTTGATAAACAGCATTCTCCAATAAATGTGGTGAAGCCAGGTGAAAGGCATATTGGTGGAGGTCCAGTGCTGATGGAATAGGGGGCTTTAATGTGTGCCATAACTAGTCTCTCCAAACATTTCGTTACAATACAGGTGTGACTGAGGGCTTCTTCAGCATTATGATGGTGGTGGCTTATTTGAAGCATTTTGGGACAGCCTAAGAGATGTTGAAGATGTCTGTGAAGACATCAGTTAGCTTTTGTTTGCACTCCCTGAGCACTTCCTCAGGAATGTTATCAGCACCTGCAGCTTTGTGTGGGTTCACCCCCTCAGGGTTCTCCCTACATCAGCTACAAAGTGCACCTGGTGGGTTAGAGTGGGGGACGGGGGTGGTGTGATCCTCAGTGTTGGATATCTAAAAACAAGCAGAGAAGTTGTTTAGAGCCCCTTGGAGAGCAGCATCATTAGTGCAGGCATTTTCATGATGCATAACTCATTTTCACGATGCATATATGAAGCAACATGGCACAATGAGTGGCTGCCTGGGCACAACATTCTCTAGTACTTTCTTTGTTTTTGTTTATGTTCTGTGTGTCATATCAGAAGGCAGTACACTCCAGATTTTTCACCAGTTTTCACAAACCCAGGAAGTTTTTTAGAGATCCTTGTTGGAGGAACAGCAACTCTCTGGGGAACATGGAGGAGACACAGACAGGGGAAGCGCACCAGCACAGATGTGAAGCTCAGAAAGCAGGGTTTTCAAACTGGCAGATGCCTACAGTAGTGGAGATAGGGCCCTGTACAAAAAGGCCAGAAACTCACTGAGAAAGGAGATCAAAGTGGCTAAAGAAGCTACACTGAAAAGCTGAAAAACAAGTTTCCTTTGCCACGGTAAGTCCTTTACAGAAGACCATCACCCCCCTACTAAGGCAAACAAAGAATATTACTCCAGTAAAAATAGAACTCCTCCCTTTAGACCTCCACTTGAGTAAAAGTACAAAAGTATTTGCTTTCAAATGTACTTAAGTATCAAAAGTAAAAGTACTAAAAGATTAATCATGGCTCTAATGTCCTATTACCATTTTTGTAACAAGACGCTTTATTAACTCATTTTAAAATTATCATAAGCACAAACAGAAAACATATCACATCCTTGGACACTCAGTACTTGTCTACCAGAAGGTTGTGTGCTCTCACCCCGTCTCTACAGTCTCTACACCACTGACTGTATCTCTAAGGAGCTAGCTGTGAGGATCCTGAAGTTTACAGATGACACCACAGTTGTAGGCCTCATAGCCAATAGTGATGAGTCTACCTACGGAGAGGTAGTAAGGCCGCTGGTCTCCTGGTGCAGCAGCAACCATCTGGTGCTGAACATACAAAAAAACATAAAGATGGTGGACTTAAGGCGCAACCCTCCCTCTCTACCCCCCTAACATCGACGGCACTGTGGTTTCCACTGTGGAGTCACTTAAGCTCCAGGGCAACACCATATCCAAGGATCTGACTAGGGAGAGGAACACACTTTTTCAATTGCCAAGAAAGCACAGCAAAGAGTTCTTCCTGTGACAGCTGAAGAATGTCTATATGTGTACATCTTTGTACATATATTTAGAGAAGGTCAAGTCAAGTCAAAGTTTATTTATATAGTGCTTTTTACAACAGACTTTGTCACAAAGTCCGAGCCCCCATGAGAGTTGCCAATGGTGACAGTGGCAGGAAAACCTCCCTAAAAGAAAGAGGAAGAAACCTTGAGAGGAACTAAGACTCATAAGGGGAACCCATCCTCCTCTGTTCGACACTGGATAGCAAACAACAACAGGAGAGAATAAGGTTTGACTATCAGTATAAGACACAGAAAAGGTATAGCATAAAATAGCATTTCTGTGGTGCAGTATGAATCTATTGCCTTTTTATCATTCACTCAGCAATAAGGTCAGTATAGCAAATAACCCCAGTCCTGATGAGTCCATGCTCTGGACATTTTTGTGTTTTCTGTACACTCTACATCTGGCCCAGCCCACAAGGAGGTTGTTAATTAGTTGAGGAAGTTGAACCAGGTGAGCTATATAAGGCAAAGCAGAAAAATTTGTACAGTATGGGGTCACCAAGACTGAGACACTACACTACATGGCCAAGAGTATGTGAGCACCAATGCTTGTTAGTGAGTTTGGCCATACTTACTGCTAGAGGAGTGTAAATTCAAGCATACAGGAATGCCATCTCCAAAGACAAACATTTACTGGTTTGTATTTGAGTTTAGTGACTTTCAGGGTGGCACTGTCATAGGATGCCATTTTCCAGAAAGTCAGTTAGTCACATTTCTGCCTGCTAGAGCTGCTTCAGTCAATCATTCTTTTATTTTGAATCAGCAAGAACAGCTCAGCTGTACAACAGTAAGCCACACAGTAGCTGTGAGGATCCTGAAGTATGGTTATAAAATCTCAGTCTCTGTCTCCCCTGTTGAACGCTTACCGCTCAGTTTAAAGGGCCATTCAAAATACTACAAAAATTTATAGAATTTCACTTTATCAATCAGTAACAATATAATGGTAACAACTTGTTATGAGTGGGTAAAATATGTTAATATTATGGTAATGAATTCTACATGCTAATTTTCTAGTAGTCTTTCTGCTAAAAATATGTGGTACTGCTGTGAAATACTAATTCACTTGCCTCTCCTTTTTTACTTACATATTATGTTGTTAAATGGTCAGGCACAATGAGATATACAGACTCAGCATCAAGGTGTAATTACAGTAAAACTAAATTACATTAGAACTGTAAAATGCTAATTTACTTCTTTCTATCTTGTTTCTCTGTCACTGCATCTCACAACAGGTGTTAACATCATTTTTTTCAGAATAATGTGGGTAAGGGCACTAAAATTATGACCACAACTACACTATGCTGCCAAAAGTATTCGTTTATCCGCCTTTGCACGCATATGAACTTGAGTGACATCCCATTCTTAATCCATAGGGTTTAATATGACGTCGGCCCACCCTTTGCAGCTATAACAGCTTCAACTCTTCTGGGAAGGCTTTCCTCAAGGTTTAGGAGTGTGTTTATGGGAATTTTTGACCATTCTTCCAGAAGCGCATTTGTGAGGTCAGACACCGATGTTGGACGAGAAGGCCTGGCTCGCAGTCTCCGCACTAATTCATCCCAAAGGTGTTCTATCGGGTTGAGGTCAGAACTCTGTGCAGGCCAGTCAAGTTCTTCCACACCAAACTCACTCATCCATGTCTTTATGGACCTTGCTTTGTGCACTGGTGTGCAGTCATGTTGGAACAGGAAGGGGCCGTCCCCGAACTGTTCCCACAAAGTCGGGAGCATGAAATTGTCCAAAATCTCTTGGTCTGCTGAAGCATTAAGAGTTCCTTTCACTGAAACTAAGGGGCGGAGCCCAACTACCGAAAAACAACCCCACACCATAACCCCCCCTTCACCAAACTTTACACTTGGCACAATGCAGTCAGACAGGTACCGTTCTCCTGGCAACCGCCAAACCCAGACTAGTCCATCGGATTCCCAGACGGAGAAGCGTGATTCGTCACTCCAGAGAACACGTCTCCACTGCTCTAGAGTCCAGTGGTGGCGCTCTACACCACTGCATTCGATGCTTTGCATTGAGCTTGGTGATGTAAGGCTTGGATGCAGCTGCTCAGCCATGGAAACCCATTCCATGAAGCTCTCTACACTGTTCTTGAGCTAATCTGAAGGCCACATGAAGTTTGGAGGTCTGTAGTGATTGACTCTGCAGAAAGTTAGCGACCTCTGTGCACTATGCGCCTCAGCATCCGCTGACCCCGCTCTGTCATTTTACATGGCCGACTACTTCGTGGTTGAGTTGCTGTCGTTCCCAATCGTTTCCACTTTGTTATAATACCACTGACAGTTGACTGTGGAATATTTAGTAGTGAGGAAATTTCACCACTGGACCCATTCTTTCACTAATGTTTGTAGAAGCAGTCTGCAGGCCTAGGTGCTTGGTTTTATACACCTGTGGCCATGGAAGTGATTGGAACACCTGAATTCAATGATTTGGATGGGTGAGTGAATACTTTTGGCAATATAGTGTATATTAATAAAATGAAGAAAATCACCCCTTGTTTTGTTACTTGTATGTGTAAGAACACTTACATAAAAGTGTTATTAGTGCAACATCGATGATCTAAATGTACTGAAATCACAGAATTTGGGCTGGGAAATGCAACATCATATAATACTCTTGTGTTATCACTTTACAAAGTAGTGTTACTCTATTATTAATCACAGATGTTTCAATAGGCTAGGAAATTCAGTTAAGGAAAAAAACTCTCACCACAAATATCTTTATACGACATATTTATCTTTCTTTATTTGTAACTTTTCTTAATTCTTTTTATAAATAACTAGAAAATAAGCAGGTTATTTTGAGTCAAATTTTACCATAAAACATTATCATAAAAACAATATCATATCATTGTCCACTTTTTTTACCAATCTGTAAAGTTTTACTACTGTAAAACTGGCATGTAGGTTCTTGCCAGTTTCCTCTATATAATCCCAGCTAAATATGAATGAGAACGTGAATGTTACAGTTTATGGCCAACATTTTATTTTGATACTATTGTGTAGATGCTTTGCAGATGCTTAGTCTGTCTTTAATTGCCAGCCAACTAATTATGAATTAAATGCAACTTAACTTGAAGTGTGATAGATTCTGTTAAATTGACCTCTACTCTTAAAACTTACAAAACCTAACTTTAACGCCATTTAAATCTACACCAACTCCTAAACCTAACCAAACCTTAACTTCAATACAAAACCTACACAAATGCCTAAATCTAACCCTAACCCTAACATCAACATGAAACCTACTACAACTGTTAAATCTAACCCATCCTTAACTTCAAAACAAAACCTACACAAACTCCTAAGCCAAAATGCCATATTTAATGCCATATTTAAGTCATGTTATTTGACCAGGGCTGGGTCTGACTGGTTTGCATGAGACTGTTTCCTGAAACCCAACTCTTTTATTCCAGACCAGGTTTTGCTAGGAACTTTCATTTTCCTTTTACCTGCATACACACGTTCTTCAGAGAACTCGGTAAACCTGTGTAGATCTTAGCGTAGAATCACAAAGGTAAGTCTGTGTGTTCTTTAAACAAATTCTTGGGCTGAAAAATATTTATGGAATCAAATGTGGTATATAAATTCAGAGTTGATATTGCCTATACATATAACTAAATTTTAGGACAGGGAAATGTGGAAGAAGGTGTCAAATTGTATCTTTGCTTTTTGGGATGAAGAGTCAGGTGAGTGGAGTGTGTTGTAGTGGGTAATCAGGAGAGTTGAGTAAATTCCCTGTGGGCCGGTAGCATTTTGTGCCAGTTACTGTAAGATTATGTATGAGCTCTCACAAGTAAGCACTAGAAAATTCAGAAAAACTGTAAATGTTACATCCAAGTGTATCTGTAATAATTTATGGGTTAACCCCTTACATGGCCAGGGCTTGCCAGTGGGACCAAAGTTTTATTACACACTTCGATAACCTGAGAATAGCTCTGCCAGTTTGCACTGAATTCCCTGTAATTACTGAATAATAAGTCTATTAAGCCTTGGGATTTTAAGGAGTTAAACCAGTGGCCCTCAGTTTAAGTGGTGTAGCCTGGTTTGTAACTGAGTCTCGAACAGTGAACAGAGATTGAATGAAGCTGAAGTTTGTATCAGATAGATTAGTATCAAATTCAACATGATGGTACTGTTTTTGCATTGCTGACGTAACAATTTTCCTATGTGAATCATGTGAAGATGGACAGCAGCGGCACAAATTGTAAAAAAAACAATGCGACACAGAGAAGACAAGAAAACCAAGCAGGCTGGGCAGAGAGAAATGCTGACTTTAACTAATTTAGCTATTAAAAGCATGTTGACTGTCATTATTTTGCAACGTTTAAGATGTATTTTCGTTTTATCACAAGCTAACCACCTTGGTTATATTAGTGTAGCACATAAATAATAAACAAGTGTAAGAAACGAAGAAGATGAAAATGCACAAATTTTGGAACAAGTTATTTTGTATGTTATTATGTGTGTGTGCGCGTGTGTATGTGCACTGCAGAAGAAATACAGTTTGAGGTGGAGTAGTTTGCCTCATGTTCTCAGTCTGAAAACAAGTCCTACTCCCACCCTGGATGTTTGTTTTTTTTATTTTATTTTATATATTCTGATGGTCCTCTATAGATTATCTACAGATAATTAAATTATACATTAAGTTAGGGCCAGCACAAACATGTTCATATTTTGCCCTTTGCCCCCGTAGATCTGCCCCTGCCCTGCAGATATACAAATGTGGGACATGTTTTACTTCAGTAAAAAGGATTGAAGTGAGAGATGCAAACTTCAATCATTAAAAAACTAAATTAACACTAATTAAAATGGTAAATTTTAAATTAAAACATTTTAATTTGAAATTTAACTAATTTAATTTAAGGAACATTTGAGATAAATTTATATAAATTCCAGTACATCATATCACAAATGCCTAAATTGCAATAGAATTGTATCATAGCTCAAATACGTGATATTTGGAATTATGAGACTTGTGGCAATTCCTACTTCTACTTTTTCCTTGTATTGTCTACCTCCGAGCACAGTATGCCCATAAACCCCCAGATCTGCACCTTTTATCTAACAGGAAAAACTAATTACCTAAGGTTTGACTAAAAAAAGTGGGGTTATAGCCTGAACTTAAAAACTGAGGCTGTGTCTGAGTCCCGAACACTGACTGGAAGATTATTCCAAAGCTGGGGGGCTTTGTATGAGAAGTCTCTCCCCTCTGATGTAACTTTATTCATTCTAGGTACTAATAGTAAGCCAGCATGTTGTGATCTAAGTAGGCATGATGGTTCATAGTAAGACAGAAGTTCACTCAGGTACTAAGGGGCGAGTCCGTTTAGAGCTTTACAGGTCAGTAAAAGAATTTTGTAATTAATGTGAAATTTAATGGGCAACCAGATTTGATAAAACTGGGCTGATGTGGTCAAACTTTCTGGTTCTTGTAAGGACTCTGGCTGCAGTGTTCTGGACTAACTGAAGCTTGGTAAGGCTTTTGCTTTGAACATCCAGACAGCAGGGCATTACAGTACTCTAGCCTTAAAGTAATAAATACATGAACTAGCTTTTAGCATCCTGTAGAGATGATGCATTTCTTAATTTAGCAATATTGCGGAGATGCAGGAAGGCTGTTCTAGTAATATTTGTAATACGTGCATCGAAGGACACATTAGGATCTATCATGACACCAATATTTTTTACAGATGAACCTGACACAGCTGAGAAACTACTAAGTTTAACCGTTAAATTAGATAGTTTGTTTCTAGCAGCTTTTGGACCAAGAATCAGAACCTCGGTTTTGTCTGAGTTGAGTAGGAGGAAGTTACTTGACATGCAGTCTTTTATATAGTCTATAGTAATATAGTCTTTTATACAGTCCTTAATCTTGTTAAGTTGAAGTTTATCATCTGGTTTGGCTAATATATATATACATATATATATATATATATATATATATATATATATATATATATATATATATATATATATATAAAACTGTGTCTCATGAGCATAGGATTGGAAATTGATGTAGTGTTTACTGATAATGGTGCCCAGTGGTAACATATATAATGTGAATAATATAGGTCCTAAAACAGAGCCTTGTGGAACACCATACTTTTGCAAGAACAGACCATTCGCCGTTTATATTTACAAACTGATAGTGATCAGGCATATCTCAACCAGGAAAGAGCTATTCCTTTTACTCATACAAGTTTTTCTAGTTTATCTAGTAAGAAAGATTAATCTATTGTATCAAATACCGATCAAGGAGGACTAGCAAAGACACATTTCCTTGGCCAGAGAATAATAAGAGATCATTTACAACTTTTACTAGTGCTGTCCCTGTACTATGATGTGGCCTAAAACCAGACTGAAATGTTTCATGTATGTGATTCCTATACAAATAGGAACTTAATTGGTTTGCCACAACTTTTTTCCAAAACCTTTGATATAAAGGGGAGATTTGAGATAGGTCTATAATTTGATAGCTCGCAGGGATCAAGATTAGCTTTCTTAATCAGAGGTAAGTGCTCTCCTCTAGCCTATAAGGCTCTCCCTCCAGGCAGACTGGAATACTTAGTATCTTCTAAGCACTTGGTCATGATATCTAATTCGGTAGGATTAGACGGACAGCTGATTGAAGTTGATAATTGTGGGAGGTTTTTGATAAAGCTACCAGCTGTAGACAAAGTTATAGTCTGCTTAACACGATAGCATGGTGATGAACATACATTAACACTAAAGAACTTCATATGAGATTAGGTAATGATCTGAGACTGCTGTGCTCTGAGGGAGAATGGCTAAATGATCTATGTTTACACCAAAGGTCAAAATTAAGTCTAAAGTGTGGCTGCAATAAAGAGTGGGCCCCTTTACGTTTTGGCTCCTGGTTTACAGTTAGCTGCTACTGGCGCCCCTAAAGGACAAGCTATTTTCACGTGCCGTAAAATAGAATCACCTATAACCAGAGCATTTTCAACAGGCATCTCAGAGGGTGTCTCACTGGGACAAACCTGTTGGCTCTGCTGCCAGAGTTGAGGGCGTGCTAGCTCTCCCTGAGGCACCCAGAGCTTCTAACAGCAAGTCTGAGACCTGCCGACTAGCCCTGCTCTTTTCTAATTCCCGGATATGACACCTCTAACTGTATAATCTTCTCCATCAAGCATGGAACTAAATTACACTTCTCACAAACAAAGCTAGTAACACTGCTGTCACTAGTGACAGAGAGAGAGAAGCATAACTAAACATGCTGCACTCAGAGCAAAGCAACATCTCACGGTTTGCCACATTGATACTC
>NW_023495784.1:0-2463 GCF_904425465.1 Colossoma macropomum
GCTTTTTATTTATTTATGATTGAGTTTTGCCATTAACAGATGTGGGTAGAATAGCTTAAACCCTAAACTCTATTAAAAGTATCAATACCTGGTTAAACTAATGACTCTACTAATGGCTTTTTCACTCCTGAAACTCCCGACCAAGGTCTGAACCAAACTTTTCAATTTAGTGAGTACACCAAACAGCTCAGCATGACACACCTACATCCTGTCATCAGTACCTTTGTCAGCATTTCCCTACAATTGACATTGATTCTTTCTAGAGGAGTTTTTGGTAACACTTTCTATGAATGTCACGTTTGTAAGCATCTATAAACACATTCATAACATGTTATAATGCATTTATAAGGCATCATAAACATGGCTATAAATATTTATAAAAATGTGTTACACATTATAGCCATGATTATTATGCATTATGAATTGTTATCACAATACATTATAAGTACTGTTCATAACACATTAAAAGTCGTATTTGTCCGCTCTAAGTAAAGTGAAGCGTACTGTACTAAAGCCTCCTCCAGTGTTCAGAGTGAGGCTTCAAGTTGAAGTATTTACTGAAGGATTTACTGAAACACTAAAACATTCACAGTAAAGCACATTACAGGCTTCAAATGTCAGAGTTTAAACTAGAGCTGCCATCAGTGTTTTACCCAATGTGGGAAAGGTAATGTCCACCACCGTTAGCCCAGCGCTAACTTAACACTGCATATCCGATAGAATGCTAGCAGAAATTAGCATTACTGTACTGTAGTGTAGTGGTGTTACGGAGTGAAGGGTTCTAGCGCTTGATGTTAGAACCAGTGAGGGAACAAATTACAATGACAGCACTATACTCTCTCTCCATGTCAGAGGGGGTTCAGGGGAGGGGCTGATGGGTACTTGGTTTGCTGTGATGTAATGTAGTGTTTAAAGTGAGACGCTGGGTAAGAAAAGCTCACTGTAGCAGTGATTCTAGACTGGACAGCCAGTTTGGAGCATTTGAATATTCAGGACTGAAGCCCCAAAGATGCAGCTCTAACAGCTCCAGCACTGAGAAATACAATACTGGAAATCTCAGGGAGTAAATACATTTTTTATTTGTCTTTACGCTCTCTAAGCTGGGACTGACTTCTTTGGCACTGACAGTACAGCATGTTATTAACACTACTTATAATATGTTATATTGACAATTCATAATTGTTTAATAAACATAGCTATAAAGTGTAATTCAGTGTAATTCATTTTTATAAATATTTATAACCATGTTTATAATAGCTTTTGAATGCATTGTAACATGTTATAAATGTGTTTATAGATGCTTACAAACGTGACATTCATAGAAAGTGTTACCGAGTGTTTGTTTGTAGTCAGTGTTGTCAATTCTGCAGGGAGCCTTTTCTGTTTGACTGGAACAAAATAAACAAACAACATTCATTTTGTTGTCACTGTGCTAGTAAGGCTACATTTACACAGCAGGTAAAAGTGGCCCAAATCTGATCTTTTTCCTCAAATGTGACACAGATGTGTGTCTGTGTGTCAGTGTGGACAGATAAACACACTGAATCTGACATTTTCAATTCCGATTTGAGACGCTTTCATATGTGGTACTGAAATCCAATACGTATCCGATCTGCAGCAGTGCGACTCAGTCTGAACAGCAGATTGGGATTCATACGACTTTTACGTCAATCCAACTCAACATTCGTCATCACTTTGCGTAAACATTTAGGATGATGTTTCTGTAAAACATCTGTAAATCAGATTTGGGCCACTTTTACCTGCTGTGTAAACGTAGCCTAATATCATTGCATTACTACCGGCAGCACCAATGCCAAGCTCTTCAAGTGTGCTGTTCAGGTCATCATAAAGAGAAAAACTGCCCTTCTCATTTGTTGATGCACTGCTTTTTCTGATGGTATCACTCACCTTTATATACACTGCTGCAGTTGATTTTCAACGTTTATCTTCAGCTGACATCACACTCCCATCCTGTCACATCCTCTCTCTCTCATCCATTCAGAAAATAAGGTATAAGTTTTGGCATTTTTATGCATTTTTTAACGTTTACTGTAACGTGGCTTGTGCTACCCTGGGATGAGGAAGGAGGCAGGATAGACTGTTGCAGCAGCCATTTTAAACTTTATTCTACATACCAAACACAAGCAAATGAAACTAAAACAGACCAGCTCTCTGTGGCTTCTACACTAGACTTTTCAGTCCTTTTCTCTCACATACAAACTCCTCAGCTCACCAGTCTTCGTCTCGTGCTGCTGCTCACCGCTCTCCTTTCTCTCTGTTCCCTCTCGGTTCCTTTAGAAAGGTGCTGATTAAGCAGGGAGTAACTTACAGAACAAATGTAGAACCATTTACTGAATCCAGGATCTGTCGGCTTAGGAACTGAAGTTTAAGCTCTGTTTTGCTCATTTTGGGATTCTTTTGAATTTTAATCTGATTGAGTTTAGACTTTAATTTTAACAGTTG